>NC_048221.1:65684366-65695539 GCF_002007445.2 Ailuropoda melanoleuca | reverse complement strand
AAAAAAAAAAAACAAAAAAAAACTCTGTTGAATGGACTCAATAATTCAGGATAGTCAAACTTCCTGGTCAATCTTTGTAATTTACTGCAGCAATATTTCATCTGTATTTTCCTTCTAGAAATAAATTCTATTGTTTGAATCCTGATAACATTATTGAAAATAAAAGACTATTTACATAGTGAAAACCCCAAACAAGACAGTCCAAGGGGCATCCAACACTCAGGCACCTCAACGTGGCATCAAATGCCAAGCAAGTAACAACCACTTTTTAAGTTGCCGTGGTTTCCTCAAAGAGTTTCTTTTGGCTGGTGACACAACCACTGTCCAGTGCTGAGCCAACATCCCTGAGATCCATTTAAGCTAGTTCATCCTTTTGGTGGTCAGTTACAGATTCTTTGAGGTAATCCTCTCCACCTCCCCAGTACTGAGTACTTAACCTTATTTCTTTTTTTTTTTTTTAAATTTATTTGACAGAGAGAGACAGCCAGTGAGAGGAAACACAAGCAGGGGGAGTGGGAGAGGAAGAAGCAGGCTCCTAGTGGAGAAGCCTGATGTGGGGCTCGATCCCAGAATGCTGGGATCACGCCCTGAGCCAAAGGCAGACACTTAATGACTGTGCCACCCAGGCGCCCCTAACCTTATTTCTAAACCAAACTTCCTTGGGAATTGTCTCCTGAGGTCCTGCTCATCTGGATGCCTTACCTACCTTGCTGACCCATTAAAATCCTAGCCATTGCCCACTTCAAAAGCCCAGCAGCCCCTCCCCAAGTCCACACCTACAGATGCAGCTTTCAACAGACCCTCTACCATTTGCTGACAATAAGTTTGTAACAACCAAAAATCCACCAAATCCCACCTCGATAAAGCTGCCTCCACAGGCATGCCTACTTCCTCTCCAGCCTTCCACTCCAACATCACGCCTCCCGGCACCCAAACTGCTCCCACCGAGGGTGCCACTGAGGGTGCCAACATCCCACGAGGCTTTCCGTACCATATTGCGGAGTCCATTCTGCTTCCCTCCCTCTTTCTTAAATACACTTTTCTCTTGACCTCTGGGAAATACACTCTGCTCATTTCCTCCCATTCTCCTGACCACTCCCCCGTTCCCTCCGTGTTTTCCTCCCCTACAAGCCTTTCTAGAGGACTCATAAGCACATCAAACTGAACTTGCCCAGACAGCTTTTCAGCAGCCACAGAGCTCTTACAGGGGCAGAGCCTCTTTCCTCCATGTTTTACCCAGCTAACACCGCCCTACACACCCTGTGGGTCTTAGCTAAGATCACAGGTCCTCAGAGAAATGCTCCCTGACACTCCACCCTAAATTAGCTCCCCTGTTATTCCCTCTCATTGCCCCCACTCCCCCTGCACTTACCACCATTTATAATTCTGTATTTTGTGGTTTAATAATCACTCTACCACCACCACTAGCTTTCCCCATTCCTCTAGGTGATAAGCTTCATGAGAACACAGGGCCTGGAGTTGCTGAATGAAATATTCTTTTGGCTTTTCCTTCTTCTCTAAATACAAATAATTAAATGGATTTTGCAAACATATCTAGAAAATACGACAGTTCGAAGTATGAAATCTTTCACTGTTTTTTTTTTTTTTTTTAGATTTCATTTATTCATTTGACAGAAAGAGAGACAGCCAGTGAGAGAGGGAACACAAGCAGGAGTGGGAGAGAAAGAAGCAGGCTCCCAGCGGAAGAGCCTGACATGGGGCTTGATCCCAGAACTGCAGGATCACGCCCTGAGCCGAAGGCAGACGCTTAATGACTGAGCCACCCAGGCGCCCCCACTGTTATTATTATTATAAAACATTCACAATACTGATATTAGTAATTGTTTTGCAGGTGAAGAAACTGAGACCCCAGAAGGAACGGGTTAGTCACAGAACCACATCTCTGAGGCAAAGTAAGAGATGAAAACTTAAAACTCTAAACTGATTTCTTCTCTAGAGGGAAAGAAAACTCCAGAATAGCTATCTTTTAATTTCAAATAAAAGTACCTGACTAGATGCATTTCTGAAAATAGTTCTTAAGCCTCTGTGAAATTGACACACCCCACACATGCTAGACATTTTGAAGGCTAAATATAGTTTACTGAGAGGACAGATATCTGAGGCATGGGCAATCCAAGAGTAATCATGGTCCATGAGGCAAGAATGCAACAATGCTTCAATGCCTCTCCTTAACCCCATTACTCACAGAGGTGGTAACCAGAAAAAATGCCAAGCTCTCCCAAATTTTAGATTCGGTCTACATTTTATCCAATTTACATGCGCAAGTAAAGAAACATATAATTCTACAAGGTTCAGTGAGAAACACAACAGCTCCTCACCCCTCCCTACTCACACTTCCCAGTTCCCCAAAGGCAACCACTTCCAATTCTTAATTGATTCTTTTTACATTTAACTTTGCATCTCTGAAGAACACATTTGTATTACTATTTCTTGAATTTTTAGTTGAGGCATTCCCTGGCAGCTTCCAGAAGTAGAGGGTTTAGTTCCTTTTCATTGACCACCATCACCGAGCACTCACACCTCACTTAGGCTTGGTTAGATCACAGTCAATATTTACATTATTATAACCACGTGAACATTATTGAGAGCTGAACTACGAAACCTGTCCTAACCTATACAACTTTTGATTTTCCCTGGAGGTCACAACTACCCCAGAATTCTTAGCTGATTTAACTTTTTATGTATCGATAATTTACCCACAGGATTCCTGGGTGGCTCAGTCTGTTAAGCGTTCCACTCTTGATTTCAGCTGAAGTCATGATCTCAGAGTTGTGAGACTGAGCCCAGAGCCTGGCTCCACACTGAGCGTGAAACCTGCTTAACCTCTCCTCTGCCCCTCCCCCCAATTCATGCAAACACACTAAGAGAAATAAATAAAAATAACAATTTACCCACGATTCCTCTCTAGTGTGCAGACCTCCCTTCAGCATGTGCAAGGATGTTAGGTAGTCCACGGATTTTCTCTTCTCCTAGGAGCTGTCCTGCAGCCTTCCGCCCCACTCCAACCTGCACGGAGAGGTCTCTCAGCTGTCATTCTGGGATTCCCCTTCATCATCATCCTACAGATTTGCTTTTAAGGACTTCTTTTTAAACAAGTAACAGAAAGTATAAACTCTTGCGGGAAAAGATTGCACACTTGACTGCATAAAAATTAAGAATGTTGGTTCTTCAAAAGACCCAAAACAAAAAGTCCAGTCATAGTGAGAAATTTTTTAATACTTTGAAAAGAATACAGAACACATAAACACATGTACACATACACACACAAACACACAGCTCCTAAATTAAGAAAAAGACACGTTCCCATGCCTTTGAGGTTACAGAGCCATGTGACTTGGTTCGGCCAATATTAAGTGAATAGGGGCTCCTGGCTGACTCAGTCGGTACAGCATGTGACTTTTTTTTTTTTTTAAAGATTTTATTTATTTATTTGACAGAGATAGGGACAGCCAGCGAGAGAGGGAACACAAAGCAGGGGGAGTGGGAGAGGAAGAAGCAGGCTCCTAGAGGAGGAGCCTGATGCAGGGCTCGATCCCAGAACGCTGGGATCGCGCCCTAAGCCGCCTAACGACTGAGCCACCCAGGGGCCCCAGCATGTGACTCTTGAGCTCAGGGTGGTGAGTTCAAGCCCGACATTGGGCATAGAGCTTAAATAAATAAATAAATAAATAAATAAATTTATATATATAATATATATTAAATATATATAAATAAAGTTAATAGAAGGGATAAGTGTCACTTCCAGGTGCAAGCTCTAAAAACCAGCATGAGATTCACCAAACTGTTACTCCGCCTTACCATGTAACCATGGAAACATTAGGAATGGAGCCTCTGTCAGCCCATCTTTGAGTGCCTCCACGAGAACAGAACCCTGGGAATGCACACTGGATATACACCATGAGGGAGAAATAAACTAATGTGGGTCCACAGAGATGTTTGGGGTGTTTGTACCACAGCATACCCTAGCCCGTTTTGGCTGATATACCCAACAAGGTCACTTACAGGAATATTCTCTGGAGAAAGTTTCACACATATGAACATTATACAAGAATGTTGATAGCAGCATTATTTGTAATTTAAAAAAACCAACAGCTAGAAACCCAAATATCAACTGACAAGAGAATGAATAAACAACGGAACTACCCATCAGCAAAAATGAATGAAAGTGGCTACCTGCGTCAACATGGTTCAAGGTTAGAGGAACTATATATATATACATATATATGTATATGTATATATATGTATATATAA
This sequence comes from Ailuropoda melanoleuca, assembly GCF_002007445.2. Classification (NCBI taxonomy): domain Eukaryota; kingdom Metazoa; phylum Chordata; class Mammalia; order Carnivora; family Ursidae; genus Ailuropoda; species Ailuropoda melanoleuca. The sequence goes on along the minus strand of NC_048221.1, from coordinate 65,691,267 downwards.
AACTATAAATATAACTGGGAAGTGGAAAAACAAGCTTCAGGAAAAAAGGTATTATTCCTTTTGTATAAAGTTATAAAAGCACAAGAACTCAACGATGTATTGATTACGGAGGGGAATGCAATCAGAAAAACAAGAGATCTCTTAAACATTGTAAATATTCTATTTCTTAGTAACAGGTGATAGGGATTGTATTACTTACACTTTATATTTACATTATATCCTCCTATGCACATAGATGATTTCCTGTTTTAAAGCTTCAGGCAAACCACAATCCTATTTATTATTTTTGAATTTCCATTCTCTCTCAGTAACTACTCGTTCAGAATAAAACCAACCACAGAATACAGTACCCTTTCCTAAGGAGAGCTTCTTTGGGGCTGTTTATTTGGCTGTTGATTTTTCCTTCCTTTTTTTAAAGTGAAAAGCAGGAAGCAGAAAAATAAAATCTGGTGGAACAACAGACCCACCAAATGTTCACGAATATTAATGACTCAGCTTCGTAGAGCTGTGTCAGTTGGCTGGTGATGTACTAGGGAAATCATTCAGGGTCCATATAAGATCATTTACATAAAGGTTACCAACAGGCCGTTCTAACAGCTGGGCTGGCGCAGCTGACAAACTACAGCTAGTCCTTACAGGCACGCAGGGCAGGCATGAGAAATAGCAATGACAACACTCCATAGTATTTATTCTGGTTCTTTGCATAATTCCCATTTTCAGGATGATACAAAACGTATATCAGCCTCAAAGGTTCACACCTATCAATTCTACTTGGACATCCATGTATTTGAGTGCTCTGGTGACAGAAATTGTTTCAGTGCTGGAGGTGTAGTGCTGAGGGACGCAGACCTGGGAGCTCCATTCTGAAGCTCATGGTCTGGCTCCCTAGAAAATGATAAAGCCACAAAGGGCCACATCATGGCACAGTGTGAGCGCTATAAAGGAAAAGCAGAGGGCGGTAGAAGAGGATCAGAGGAAGGAGGGGTCCAGTGCATCATCACCAGGCAGTGGAGCTCAGACTGAGATCTGAAGGGTGGGAGAGGGAGAAAAGAATCAGCCAGGCAGCGGTGGGGGGGGGGGACACGACGGACACCCCCAGGCAGAAGGGACAGCAGGTGAGGTCCTGGGTCTGTGCTTACAAGGAGAAATCAAAGGAGAAAGGGCCTGAGAGGTGGTGCAGGATAGCTCATGCAACACCCAAGCAGCTGTTAAAATATGCTCGGGGCTGATTTCAATACAAATGATTAAAGTTTTTAAAATTAGGGGGAAAATCTGTCCTGAAAACGTGATCAGATTTACTACTTTCATTTCAAATAAATTCCTCCTCTAACCAATGCTGCCAGAATATAGAGTCAAGATCACAAAATCCTATCCCTTCACGGCTAATAAATGAATTCTTTAAAAGCTACAAGCCTCTCAATCATTTTCAGCTCTTCCTAAAGAGTTCCAATTAGGCTGAAATCGCTGGCCTCTGCTACTGCACCACCCACACATTCGTACCTCACATTATTCCTCGAGGGACACAGTCCCTGCCTTGTTTGATTACCTAATTACAGTGCCCTTATTATGCTTTCATTAAATGCAACTGTTGGAGACCCCAAAGCTTTTATTGATGGCTTATCAGCCCTTAAAATTATATCAGTTATTTTACCTGTATATCTGTATTGGAAGATATCTTCCAATTTATGCTCCTAAAATGAAAGTACTTCCTTTATTTGTGTTTCATCCTTATTGTGTTTTTTTTTTTCTAAAGAGTTTATTTATTTATTTGACAGAGATAGAGACAGCCAGCGAGAGAGGGAACACAAGCAGGGGGAGTAGGAGAGGAAGAAGCAGCCTCATAGCGGAGGAGCCTGATGTGGGGCTCGATCCCGTAACGCCGGGATCACGCCCTGAGCCGAAGGCAGACGCTTAACCGCTGTGCCACCCAGGCGCCCCCATCCTTATTGTGCTTTTGGAAAACGAGACCAAAGCATCTAAGACTCTAGAGCCAATATCTGGGAAATCTACACAATGCAAAGACTGCCCGGTTAAACCAAAGAGTTATGTTGTAGGTGAAGATTAAATCCACAAACAAATTCAGGGGCACCTGGCTGGCTCAGTCAGTAGAGCATGTGACTCTTAATCTGAGGGTCGTGAGTTCAAGCCCCACATTGGGTGTGGAGGCTACTTAAAATAATAATAATAATAATAATAATAATAATAATAATAATAAAGCAGGAAAAAACCACCAATAAATTCAGCTACCTGAGGTAGACTACAACCAATGTCTGATGGACTAGCCAAGAAAGGCAACACCTGGGCTTCACTAGTTTCCAACCTTTCAACAGACATTCTGAGCAAGGCTAGTGACCCCACATGAATCCCTGGTGTCAATTTCATATGCCCCCGACTTTGGGACACTGTACCAAAGAGAGTAGACAATTCACTCTGGGCATGGTCACTCAGACCAATGCCTAGAACACCAAGGTGAAGTTCCCTTGATTTACTAGGATTTAACAAAGGATTTCAAAGAAGCTCTGTAAGCAAATCCTGCTAGCACTAACTGCTATTTAAATATTAACCTTCCAATTACACTTATTAAATACTGCAGTAATAGGGGCGCCTGAGTGGCTCAGTCGGTTAAGTGTCTGACTTCAGCTCAAGTCACGATCCCCTGGGATGGAGCCATGCATTGGGCTCCTTGCTCAGCCAGGAGCCTGCTTGTCCCTCTCCCTCTGCCCCTCCTCCCACTCACTCGCTCTCATATGCTCTCTCTCTCTTTCTCTCTCAAATAACATCTTTAAATACATACATACACACTGTGGTAATAGATAAGTGCTTTCTATATCCTACACTACAATGCAGACTTCTTTACAACGTGCTTATTCTAAGAAGCCCCTCCGTTAGTCAATTCTTTAAGTGTTAACTTTCCTTCCCCTGTCCCCAAACCTACGAGGTGACAAGTGCAGCTAAGCCCCTCATATAGTTTCAATTCTAAGCTTTGTTTGAATTGGAACTCTTATGCGTTGCTGGTGGGAACGTAAAATGGTACAGCCACAGTAGAAAATAGTTTGCAATCCTCTAAAGTAAGCTTCATTATTGTCCCCGTTTCGAAGCTGTTACAACTAAGGCTCAAAGAAACTAAAACTAACACAAGGCCTCTCCCCGGATTTGTAATCAACAGACTTATCTTAACTCAAAGCCCCTATTTTCCACTACACCCTGCTTCCTCCCATGACCCTAGCTACTGAGGAAACTGTTAGCCCCTAACTATTATAAATGCAATGACAAGAACAGGGGCTGAAGGTAAACATTCTGAAAAGTAGAAAACATCTAGATTTTCTTCAAATTAAAATTTTTTTAACTGCCAGCTTCTTTGGGAAAAGAAATGCAAGATTATACAGGAACGCACATAATAGAACACTGAAAAATAAAATCCTTCAGAGTGGCCATCTGGGTGGTGACATTCGGTCTTTAAAGCCACATTTGTGCTGCTCATTTTAAGTGCTTCAGGGAACACTGGGGGAGAGGACAGCAATGTTGTGTTCTGTCTGCACCTCCCAAATGCTAACTTTCCCACTCAGTTCTCCCAGAGCTCGCTGAACTTTAAGAAATATTCCCATACACCTGAAACTAATGTAATGCTGTGTGTCAACTACATTTAAATAAAAGAGTTAATAATAAAAAATATTCCCAAGAGGTGGAGACTGTATCCAAGTGAATACTTGTATACCTCGACTTCCTCCCTTCCAGAGCAGCAAAATCACTTCTGTCCCAGGAGCTTTGGAAACATTTTATAATGCTATATTCAGCCACACCATGTTCTAACTGAGGAAAAGGTCCCTGCCTCCCACTACTGTCCCCAATCCCAGGACCTCCTTCCCTAGACAGGTCCTAGGGGGTGGTAACAGGCCACCTGAAAAGCTGATCCTTCCCCCTGAAAGAAGGGTACTACAAAAAAAAGACAGAAAGAAGAGGTCTTTGTTTTCCACCCACTCCCTCCAGCTTTCCACAGTGAACAGACTGCCAGGTAAACAGGAAGCCCAGAAGAGAGAGGGGATGTTCCTGTCCCATGTGATAAGCTCAGCCTCAGTCAGAAAAGCTGGACCTCCACTACCACCCAGCTTTTAAGAGAAAAGCAGAATCCATCATTCATGCTTATATTCATCCTACAAACTTTAATGAGCATATACTATGTGCTAGGCACCATCATAGGTAAAATGTCCACCCTCACAGAACAGACAATTCAGCATGGGAAAACAATGAACAAAACGAATAAGTACGTTGTATATTAGCAAGTGAGAAAGAGCTATGGAGAAAATAAAACTGGAGATGGATACAGGGAATATATATAGGTGGGCGTGTGTGTTTGTGCTATGTATTAATAGGAAGATTAATTACAATCCGCAATGAAACAAAACCTTTTATTTCTGAGGGTGGACAATTTTTAAACACATCAGATTAAATGCCAATGGAGACCTCATATGTTTAAGCTCCCACTAATAACAAATTCAGCATCACGATTAAAAAAAAGACACTTCATTACCACTCCCTTACATTTTATTTCCAACCCCTCTTAACCATTTCTACTTGCTTCTCTCCAAAGAAATGCCTAGAACCAGTCAGTTTTAAACCTTTAAAACAAATTGCTAAATTAGCATTCTACATATTCTGAAAACTGCCACCAACATGAAGCTGCCCTTTGTGTCACAATCTTGACAACATTCATAAGTGACGGGGTTAGGACCAGCCCATCGGTGGATGTGGTGACTCGGGGTTGCCCAATCAGCACAGCTCCAGTTGGTTGCTTCCCAGCTAAAAGTCTGAAGGTAAAGTATCCAGCAGCCAAGGAGATGTCACACTTTCACAATCAACAAGAGGTTCTGGGTCCCCAAGAAATAAAGCGAAGTGTCATCTGTCTTTTGCGGGGTATTTTTTTTTTTTTGGTCGATCGTGTTGCCTTTAATAAGAAAACAGTGCATACGCACTGTAAACCCAAACCAAAGTATATGCCAAATAAGGCCAAAGCCACAGGTATGATGACATGATGCAAAAAGGATGGGAGCTGCATCATTTTGAGTTCTTCGCAGATCGACTCTAGACAATAAAGCCAGGCTCTCCAGAAAGGAGGTTGACCTCAAACTCTATCAGGCATCGTATCTGAGGCTTTGCCTGGCTTGTCTGGACCTGTCTCCCTTGCTAGAAGCCGAATACCCCAAAGTCTTTCCCAAGGCAGCCACAAGAACACCCCACAATGACAGGGAGCAGTGAATTAAGTGATAAAAACACTTGCTGGGCACATGTTCCATACGTTCAAACCCTGTCCTCACCCTCTACTAAAGGAGACCATTTACGGGCCAGATACTGTGCTTAACACACCCAAAATTAAGATACACTGCCCTCAAAGGACTGCGGGGACCACTCCTCTGGCCTCTCTGCCTCTGATGGGCCTCACAGGACACCACCAACCTGGATTTCCCAAGAGCTCTGGCATGAAGTGCCACTGTGCTGCTCAGGGACCCACCAAGGCCTCTATGGCCTCCTGCCTCCTACACTAACTCCCTTCCTCAGGGCTTAAAGCAGCTCCCAGAGCAAGCCCACCTGCTGCACAACCTGTCCCCACTACTCACAACCATAATCACCCCACTACCCCCTTTCATCCAGATTCCTCAACCACCCCACCACCCTTCCATCCAGAATCCCACCAAGTCATACCCACTCCTTGAGACTCAGTGAAGTCCACCCTCTTACCGCATCCAACTGCCAGCTTTCTCACCTTCAGAGTCTAAAGTACAGGAAGGGTAATTTCCCTTGCAGTTAGTTCTGCTGTTTCAGGGCCTACTGATCACATCCCCCTATTAGACTTTACTCCAGGAGGACCTTTTCCCAGAATAAGCAAACAGCAGAGTTTCCAACAGTGAGCCTAGGGACCCAAAGCTCAGTCTCTTAATCTCTCTCTCCAGCTTTGGTCTCATACTCATTCTCAGTATCAGGAGGGATGTAATGGGGGGAAAGATCTAAGGTCTCTTCTATTTCAGATTCCAAAATCTGGAAATTCTATATCGATTCCCTAGACACAAATGAAAAAAGCTAATTAACTGTTCCTCCACTGACCCATTTAAACAGGTGGCCCAGCTATGCCAGCTGGCCTCAATTTTTCCAAATGCTTGATCTTCACAGAGCTCTGGAGAGTAACTTTTAGAAAAAATGCTTTTTTCACAAATTTTACACAAATTTTACAAGCCTGTTTTTTTCCTCCTCTCATTGCTTGGAAGAAACAAGTGGGGGAGGGGGTAACTGACCTGCTCAATTTTGCTACTAACATCGCAAGCTTGGGATTCGCACTGCCTCAGTTTCTCCTCCGGGTGCGCAGGTGGTCCCTGGCCCGCCCTGCCCGCAGACCCGACGGTCCCGGCTTGCCAGGGTCTCCCGAGCCGCTCTGGGCCGTGGGCCGGCCATGTGTCTCCAGCCGAGACAACACCTGGAGCCTCGGGCGCTTCCAGATGGCCGAGTCAGGGCGGGCCGGGGCGCACCCCGCTGTCACCTGGCCCCGCACCGCGGCCTGCGCTCCTACCGGGGCGGCCCTTGCCCCCTCAGCTCGCGCTCCAGTCGTCGTTTCTCCTTCGATTCCTGAGCCAAGTATGGCCTCCATGCGGTCACTGGGCCAGGCGGCGAAGGCACCTGCCTCGCCCGCAAAAACGCACGAGCCCGCAAGTCCCTTTTGCCACAACCTCGACGGGGGCTTGCAAGAGACATGCAGAAGAAAGGAAAACAAGCCCGAGGCAGGGCCGTCCCGGCCCGGCGTCTCCCACGAAATCGTCACCTGCGAGGCACCCCGGGCTGGGGGCCGCGGGCCCGGCGGGGAGCGAGGTCCGTGGCCGGGCCCGCTGCGCCCGCCCGCCCCGGCGCGCCCCTTACC
>NC_048221.1:65660131-65684266 GCF_002007445.2 Ailuropoda melanoleuca | reverse complement strand
CGCCCACAGACCCGCCCCGGGCCCGCCCACCGACCGCCCCCACTCCTCCAGCTCCGGCGGCGCCGCCTGGGTTTCCGAGTCCCAGCCGCTCCAGCGCACAGTTCCGGAGTGGAGGGAGGAAGTCCCATCCCTGCCGCCAGGTTCCCCCTCCTCTCTCCGCTGCGCTTGCGGGGAGAGCCTCGACTCCTCTTTCCTCCGCCCGTCCTGGGAGGCAGCTCGGGACCGCAGGACTTGTCTCCCCGCCCCTCACTCAGAGGAGGAGGAGCGAGGGAAAAGGACATCTTGTTCTCGCAGCTGCAGGTTGCCCAGCTGAGGGCATTTATTTGTCTTTTGGGGCAAGAGAATTCACGACGGAAAACCCAGGTGTGTTTGGAATAACGTAGCATTTAACATAACAAGGAACATTTTTACAGATAACCAAAAAAAATAGCATTAAAATTAAAAGCAATTATTCTCCAATTTTTAAAAATCCTGGGCCCACGTTTTCCATGCTCTCACGAGGGATCCGACAGAGCTGCTGAAGAGGCAGCGATGTTGTAGGACCCTGAAGCAGGGCGTCAGACCAAACTCAAACTGGACGCCCTCGTGGATGTATTTAGGGCCCCTCTGCGAGTCCACTACACCGCGATGAAACCAGTCGCGTTTGTTCCAAGAGAAATGAAAGGCTGGAAAATACGGAGTAGGTGATACTAAAGAAAAGCTATAGGGAATGTGGAGGTAGGAATTTTAAAATGAGTATTTTCTCAAAGCTGTTGTAGAAATAGACACATGGTAGCTGACCTCGAAGAGGCTGGTGGTCCTCAGAGAAGCAGTTAATTCCAACATCCCTAGCAAAAGAGAAGTAAAAAAAAAAACTCCCGTCAAAATGGCCCTTAGGTTTTGACAAAGGGGTCCCTGACAAAATGTGACTTAATTAGGACAGAACTGAAAAGTAGAAGTAAATTCCCCACCCAACATATGGGAACTGAGTGATACTTCTCACTGGAAGCCAAGGAATCCGTTTGTAGAGGATCAGGAGGGGTAAGCTCAGAGCCTGGACCTGACCAGGTGAGCTAGAAGCCACGTGAAGAGGCCACGTGCAAGGGGCAAACAAAAGCCCACCCAGAGGGCAGGGGCATCTGCGGTCAAGCACTGGAAGACCACTGACAAATAGCCTCTGAGTAAACCTGAGGAAGGAAGGAAGCTATAATCATGGCGATTTGGGTGCACTGGAGCATACAGAGCGGCCAGGGATGGCAAGAAAATACTCCTTCCAGAAACATTCACTGGAACCTTCCCCTCTCCAACATGCTGCCAGGCCCTGGAATTGCAGAGAATGGGAAATGGACCCTGCCCTGATGGACTCACAGGTAGGCAAATAGGCACAAAGCATAGTGAGAGTCATGCTGGGGACAGTGGGGATGCACAGAATGAAAGGTCAGTTCCTCAGGGCAGGGATTGAGAAAGCGCCCACAGAACAGCTGTTGCCTGGCTGGGGCTTGGGAAATGAGTATGTATTTGCCACCAGAGCAAGTAGAGAGGACATGTCTGGTAAATGGATCAGTATATATCACATTGTGGTTTAGGGCACAGGAAATGCAGCCTACAGAAGTCAGCCTCCTGGGCACAGAGCAAGGTGAAGAAGGTTGGAAAGGGGCCAATGGAGAATACCTTGCACAGTGGTAACATACTCTTGCTCATCTCTGGGTGTTCGTCACCTCTTTTTGGTATTATGGTTTGAATTGTGTCCCCCAAAATTCTTAGATTGAAGTCCTGATTTCTAGTACCTTGGAATGTGTCTTTATTTAGAAATAGAGTCATTGCAGATGTAATTAGTTAAGTTACAGTAAAGTCATTAAGGTGGGCCCCAATGTAAGATGACTGGTGTCCTTATAAAAGGGAAGTTTGGACACAGACATGCACACAGAGCACCTTGTGAATTTTGGAGTTGTGCTGCCACAAGCCAAAGTACTACCAGAAGCTAGGAGAAAGGCCTGGAACAGATCCTTCCCTAATGCCCTCAGAAGGAACCAACCCTACCAACACCTGGATCTCAGACTTATAGCCTCTAGAACTGTGAGAAAATTTCTGTTGTTTGAAACCATGTGGGTTGTGGTACTTTGTTATGGCAGTTCCAGCAAACAAATACAGCTGGCTCCCTGAGCCTGTCTACACCTGTTCAGTAGCAAGTCTCTTGAACCATTCTGAGTTGGATTCTGTTTCCTGCCAGGACCCTGACTGATGCCTGGAGTGGCCCCAGGAAAAGTTCCTCAATATGGAATTCTGGCTGGGTTACTCACCTATTTTTGCATGCATAGGGGGCAAAAGGGATGTAGTGATCTGTGGCACGCAGAGCAGCAAGATACTCAAATCAGCACTGCGGGTAGTATGAGGGGCAGATGGAGGACAAGGCTTTGGGGGCTCTTGCTGCTGTTGCATTTGATTGCTATAGCAACCATGATAACTACAAAGATTGGAGAGTGAAGTGGCTGTTTCTAACTACCCTAGAGAGTTTGTTTATTTGTTTAAAGATAAGTGTGAAGTATTACATTCCCATCTCAAGGTATAGATGTGGTGAAATCAAAAGAATCCTTTCTTCGGTGTAGCCATAGGACCGATAGGGGTCATCTTCAGATCTCAAATACCGTAGCTCAGGTTACAGAATTATTGGAAAGGATAAATGCTCCACCTCAGCAAGTTCTCTTGCTACAATTAGGACACTGATAGGGAAGTAGGACCATAGACTTGTGATGGGAATATTTGGGTGGATGCAGACAAAGTGATAATTAGGTGGTGCAATGGAGGTGTTAGCTAATGCTACAATGGCAATCATATTGCAATATAAATGTATCAAATCAATACAGTAGTCCTCCCTTACCCTCGATTTAGTTACCTGCTGTCAACCGCTGTCTGGAAACAGATGATCTTCCTTTGATCTATCGACAGAAGGTCAACGATAGCCTAACGCTGTACACAACACCAGTGTCATTCACCTCACTTCATCTCATCACATGAGCATTTTTTTAAATTTTATTTATTTATTTGAGAGAGAGAGAGCGAGAGCATGAGTGGGAGGAGGGGCAGAGGGAGCCTGTCACGGGACTCGCTCCCAGGACCCTGAGACCATGACCCAAGCTGAAGTCAAATGCTTACCTGACTTAGCCACACAGGTGCCCCTCATCACATGAGCATTTTATCATCTCACATCATCACAAGAGGAAGAAAGGTGAGTACAGTACAAAAACATATTTTGAAAGGAACCACATCACTTCCATAACTTCTATTGCAGTATATTGTTGTAAGTGTTCTATTTCATTGTTAGTTATTGTAGTTAATCTCTTACTGTGCCTAATCTATAAGTTAAACTTTATGATAGGTACCTATTTGTATAGGAAAAACATTATGTATATAGGATTCAGTACTGTCCATGGTTTCAGGCACCCACTGGGGGGCTTGGAACGTACCCTCTGCTGATAAGGGGAACTACCATATGTTGTACCCCTTCAAGTTACAGAATGTTATATGTCAATTATAACTCAGTTTTTAAAAAAGAAAGTTGGATAAAGAAACTTGAAAAAAATAGGAGACAGAGAATAACAGAATCAGAATAGAAATTGATAAAATTATCCCAAAAAATTATCAAAAAAGTTAAGACAAATGTGTAAGAGATGTGTAAGAGAGAAAGCAGATCATCTAAAAGATATTGAAAAATTAATATTGTCTTTACAAAAATTGATCAATATAAAAGAGGGAAGATTCAAAATAGAGCTTCATAATGGAAAAAGAAAGACATCATTTTAGATTCTAGAGTTACTGAACAAACAATGCTAATATATTGTTAATAATAATTTAAAAAGCTGAGTTCCCAAATCCCAAACCTCCCTTGCCAACAGAAGCAGCATTTCCCTATATGAGAAAATTAACATTCGCTTACATGAAGAGCCTTCAAGACTTCACCTGAGGCATTTGCCTCCCATGTAAATGCCTGTTCTCCTCAAAACTTGCCCACATGACACCTCACTGGCTCCAGGCCCATAACAAGAGTAAACTCCCAGCAGAGTCCAGAAAGATGATTGCAAGGTCTGCTGGGGCGGGGGTGAAAATAGATTTATACAACAAGGTAATTAGAATATCTTGCCAATATGCATTGAGAGAAAGCTGACAGTCGTATATGGGCATAGAATCTAAAGTGTTAAACTAAGGAGGATGAAATATAAGGTTGGATTCAGCAAAATTTATGAATAAATATGCACTCACTCAGGACTCCTGATGTAATGTGTTATATTCAGCACCTGTGGGTGGCTCTAAGGTTTGATTCCTGAGCTTAGTGAAGCCTGGATTTAACAATGGCCTATAGTCAATGAGGTTGAGATGCCAAAATTTCCCTGGCATATTATAGACTAAGAAAAGAGTCTGAAGATTCAGCAGATAGGAATGTTTGAGTGGGTATATTATATGCAACCTACTCAGTCACCACCCCCCCCCAACAACACCATGCATCTTCCTCAAGACATTAAAAGATGTAGGGAATTTCTTCTTCTAGTAATGGCAGTTAAAGACCACCCTTCTACTGAAAACAATCATGGAAGCTGGACAAAGTATAAAAACAAATCTGTTTCAAGTCATGAAAGTAATATTATGGCAGCACAGACCTGTACCTGGGGAGGTGAAACTGACATATAATCAAGTTCTTCCCTTCAAAGTATGTGCTGATTCCCAACTTGCAACTAGGAGACTAAGAGGCCAAGCGCATCTTCTGGAAGTTTACAGGCCCAAAGAGACAAAAATTGGAGTTAGGATCCCCAAAATGTTACATCCCCAGAATAGAGAGGAACCAGGAGGAGACAAGACTTCACAAAGATTAGACTTGCCCAGCCCACAAGCTTCTCAATAAGATCGCCCTCAACCATAATTACCTTCTAGGAGCAAAAGTAGATACTTCCCGACAGAGGATAACACCATCCAGAGCCTCAGGTTTTTTTTCTATGATCTTTTGTACACCATATTCAACATCAGTACATGACCAGGCATAATAGGAAACAAGACCACATGACTAAAAATCAAGATTAAAAAGAATAAAATCTATTAGTAACAAATTCACAAAATAGCCAGATATTGGAGTTGCCAGATGCAGAGTAGGATCATATATATAAATAATGAGTTCAAGAATTGAGATAAAAATAGAATTTCAGCATAGAACTAGAAAAAAGTATACATTTAAAAAATCAAATGGAAATCTTAGAATTGATAAAACACAATACTTGAAATTAAGACTTCCACAGATGAGTACAAAAGTAGACTGCACAAAGTTAGAGCATTAGTGAACTGGAGGATTAATCAAAAGAAAATAGCCAGATATTTCTCCCAGGAAGATATGCAGATGGCCAATCAGCACATGAAAAAATACTCACTGTAATTAGCTGTCAGGGAAATGCACATCAAAACTACAATGAGGGGCACCTGGGTGGTTCAGTCAGTTGAGCATCTGCCTTTTGCTCAGGTCATGGTCCTGGGGTCCTGGGATCAAGCCCTGCATTGAGCTCCCTGCCTGGAGAGCCTGCTTCTCTCTCTCCCCCACTCATGCTCTCTTTCTCAAAATAAATAGATAAAATCTTTAAAAAAAAAAAACTATATTGAGATACCACATTGTACTCACTAGGATGGCTGCAATTAAAAGACAAAATCAGACAATAACAAGCGTTGGTGAAATCAGAACTGTCAGACGTTGCTGGTGAGAATTTAAATGGTGTAGTTGCTTTGGAAAACAGTTCTCAAGAAGTTAAACATAAAGTTATTATATGACCCAGCAATTCTGTTCCTAGGTATGAACCGAGAGAATCGAAAATCCACATTTACACAAAAAACTTAACATCAAAGTTCAGAGCAGCATTATTCATAATAGTTAAAAAGTGGAAACAACCAAATGTCCATCATCTGATGAATGGGTAGACAAAATGGGTTCTATCCATACAATGGAATATTAGTTCAGCCATAAAAAGGAATGAAGTACTAGTGCAAACTACAGTACAGCATGGTTGAATCTTGAAGGCCACTATGCTAAATGAAAGAAGCTAGACACCAAGAGCCATATATTCTGTGATTCCGCTTCTATGAAATGTCCAGAATAAGCAAATCTATAGAGATGGGAAATAGGTTAGTGGTTGTCATGGGCTGGGGCGGGACGGGCAAGGGAGTGGGAGAAATGAAGAGTAACTGCTTAATGGACATGGGGTTCCCTTTGGAGTGATAAAAATGTCTTGGACAACACAATGATCTTGTGCAACATTGTGAATATACTGAAAACCACAGAATTGTACACTTTGAAAGGTAACTTGTGGAAAATGGATAGTAAGGGAAATGATTCTTGTCCAAAGCAATGCAAGTAAACTTTGGTCCATAGGGATGCCCCCCTATCAGATATTAATCCATTGTATCTATTAGCAAGTTCACTTCAACATTCCTAACTAATATCTATATCTGTCCCTATTTATCTCTTCTTCACATTCTCCTTTGAACTAGTCTTAACATCTTACTGTTTCCCTCATTAATTACAGAGGTGAATAAAACTGTTAGTCCATACATTTATGTCTACAATGAGAGTCATGCTTTTAATGTTTTGGAAATTATACTTTAGCAGTAAGAAGGAGGGGAATGTGACTGGTAGGATGCTGAAATTACTTCATTGTAGTAGGAAGATGGGGAATGGAAAGAGAAGTTAACCGTCAAAGATACTTTTGCTCACCTGCAGAGAATACAAATACACCCACTAAATATACCCCCTGACCCCTCCCAAAAGATGCTACTTGTCCAAAAACCTTGGCAAACATGTCTAGAGAAATAGGCCTGGTCTGCAGGACCTGTTTCTCCTCTGAGAGCACCCGAATCTTGGTGGCCACCTCCTCCTTACTCTGACTGGCTGTTTGAGAAAGAACATAGGAACACAGGCATAGATGCATGCCCTGCCTTGGGATGGTGACCATTCAGAGGTGAAAGTACACCTTCATTCACCTACTCAAAACTCGAGTAACACTATTTGCCTGTGGGTTGGGGTTAGGTTAGAATGAGGGTTAGGGTCAGGGTTCAGGTTAGGTTAGGGTTAGGGTAGGGACTTAGCTGCCGGGTGATTGGCCAATGTGGCCATGGGTTTAATAAGAAATGCCAAAAGTCTTCTCTTTAGGAGAAGTAGGAAACTGCTTATAGGAGTCTGTCCTTGTCAGCAGTGCCCCACTTTGGCTGGTAGCATCTCTGTGCCTGTACTGACAACCTGAGTTTTATTTCCCTTCCACATTAGCACAGCTTCTCAGTATCAGTCCCTTCCTGAATCACTTCTTGCCCCTGAACTTTTGTTCACACATACAAAGAAAGAATAATGAAAAGGAGAGGGGGTCACCTGGGTGGCACAGCGGTTAAGCGTCTGCCTTCGGCTCAGGGCGTGATCCTGGCATTATGGGATCGAGCCCCACGTCAGGCTCCTCCGCTATGAGCCTGCTTCTCCCTCTCCCACTCCCCCTGCTTGTGTTCCCTCTCTCGCTGGCTGTCTCTATCTCTGTCAAATAAATAAAATCTTTAAAAAAAAAAAAAAAAAGGAGAGGGAAATGGGAATGAAAAGCTGAATATTCTCAGCCTTATACCTGAAGCCAGAAAGGAATCCTAACAGAACCCATTTGGTTTCTGTCCACAGTTAATGCTCTTTATTATTTTTTTTAAAGATTTTATTTATTTATTTGACAGAGATAGAGACAGCCAGCGAGAGAGGGAACACAAGCAGGGGGAGTGGGAGAGGAAGAAGCAGGCTTATAGCAGAGGAGCCTGATGTGGGGCTGGATCCCATAGCGCTGGGATCACGCCCTGAGCCGAAGGTAGACGCTTAACCGCTCTGCCACCCAGGCGCCCCCAGTTAATGCTCTTTAATTCCTAATACAATTGTCATTTGTGTTTCCTATAAGTGTCCATCATTGCCAGAGAGTTTCTAAATGTAATAATTTTCAGTTTGCATTGACTTAATTTCTTTAATCCTTGAAGCAACATGTGTTTTTGAAATTATTGATTTCCTTCTAAGCCCTACTTACAAGTTCGGCTAGTTGGCTTGACTTTTGGCTCACATTTCCAGCTTTGTAACTTCTCCTTGTCATGCCTTTGTGTTTCCTTTTATAACATGACCACTATGAGGGCAAACCTGTGACCTAGGGCATAGATTCCTGATCTATTAATAACAGTCCATTTTAATGTAATGTGTAGGGAAAGTGTCCTCTTTGTATTCATACATCCCTGCACAGTGCCTTCCTTCCAATGGGCTCAAAACCTGGCTCAAAACCAGTCCAAGAAAAAGTTGTAAGAGATTCACTAAGTCAAAAAACATCCATCAGGTCAGTTCAATCAGCTAGCACTACATGAAATTCCTGGAATGCAAAGAGGAATAAATCCTAGATCTGACTTCAGATCTTACCAAGGGGACATTCCCCCAAAGGAGGAGGAACACCGCAAAAGGACTCTATGCACTATGCACTGTGCTTGCTGTATTTGCAAAAGGTATCTCACTTATTTCTCAGAATAAAGTTAAAAGGAAAGGAAAGTTAGTCCCATTGTACAGATGAGAAAATTCAGGCCCACAAAAAAAAGTTTTGTAACTTGCCAATATCACACATCTGATAGATAGCAGAATCAGGATTTATCTCTACACTTTTCTGAACCCCAAACCAACACTTTTTCCACTAATGCACACCTGATTTGATCAGTGTTGTTCACAGAAGCAGAGTGACATCACTTTTTTTTCCTTAACATTACTTTCAGTGAAGATTAGAGCTATCACTCAAATTACATGGGCTTCAAGGAGGCAGAACTGGATTTAAAATTCTGTTTTCCCTACTTCCCTACATGTGGCCATGGCTGCATGTCCTATCCTCTTAGAATTTCAGTTTCTCCATCAGGATATAAGTGTCTCACTGAGATGTTATAAGGTTTGAATGAGGTAGGCTAGGCCACATACCCAGTATGGGGCTTTCCCCACGTATGTCTTCCAAATGGCAACTGTTCTGTCACCTCCAACCCTGTCCCTGGGCATACCTGTGACATCTCTTTTCTCTGCCTGCAGTTCAAAGTTGCTTTCAGGTCATGAAGACTGAAGGACCTGCCCCAGCATTCTCTTAAGCACAGGTGTGCAAGTAAGAGCAGAGGACACTGGACCAGTCTTTTACTTCTAAACCCAGGAAAGGGGTTTAGTAAGTAACAAATGATGACTTATCCATATTGAACCACTACTGAAAACAGACCTTAGTCAATTTGGTTATATATAACTAGTAGGTTCTTTTTGGTTAATGTGTCTGGTTTGAGATAAGGGAAATGTTAGGTCTCCCCCCACCCCCATCTTAAAAAAGGTAATTTGTTAAAATGGAAGCAAGTCACAGACCAAATTTCAGGGCACATTCAAACATGTATTAAACATTTATTAGGAAAAAAAACATTTATTAGGGATGTGTGGGTGGCTTAGTCGGTTAAGTGTCTGTCTTCAACTCAGGTCGTGGTCCCAGGGTCCTGGGATCTAGTCCCTCATTGGGCTCCTTGCTCAGTGGGGAGCCTGCTTCTCCCTCTGCCTGCCATTCCCCCTGCTTGTGTGTTCTCTCTCTATCTCTCTGACAAATAAACATCTTCTTTTAAAAAAACCTCTTATTAGAAAGAGAGCCCAGGGGCTCCTGGGTGGCTCAGTTGGTTAGGCATCCAACTCTTGATTTCAGCTAAGGTCATGATCTCAGGGTCATGAGATAGAGCCCTGCATCAGGTTCCACACTGGGCGTGGAACGCGTAAGATTCTCTTTCTCCGTCTCCCTCTGCACCCACCACTCATATGCTCTCTCTCTCTAAAAAAAAAGAGAGAGAGAGAGAGCCCAATATAGTCCTACAGCCTGTTCTGGAAGCTCCTGAAGTCACAGATCTCTAACCACACCTGGCATTAAATGTTAACTCAAGACAAAATCACAATCGTATCCCAAAAGTAATTTCCTGGTTGATATCAGGCAACCAGAATCCTCTGAGTCAGAAATTGGACATAGGAATGTTTAATTCAAGCCTCATATACCATTCTAGGAGGTGAGAGGCGAAGGGCTCACTGCATTTTAGCCAACTCACCTTCTCAAACAAAACAAATTTCACCAATGACAACCACTGGGCTGATGAACAAATTTTCTGTTTGCTGATTGAAGAGAAAGACAGCTGGAGGGTGGGCATTTGATTATATGCTCCCTAACTACCCCTGGAGTATTGTATTCACATTTAGAATTAGAGTGTCTGATGCTGTCTCCAAAGTGTGGATTAAAACCAACTAGTACCCACATACATGTCGCTTTATAACCCATGCTAAAGTATCTTAAAGTAAATTCCCGCTGGTAGCACCACAACCACCATCTGTCTTCCTGGAGTCATGGGAATCTATGGCTCTATGGCTTAGTTAGAATACGGTCAATATAAGCACCCGCTTCAGGAATGTGTACAGCAGGAAGGTCTGTGGTGTTCCCTTTTGTAAGGACGGTACACAGATCCTTCTGTAGTCTAGAGCAGCTCATCTAACCTCTGCTTGCATTTTTTCCCATGTCTGTACTTATATAAGGAACATTAACATGTTTGGAAAGTGTTCAACAAAATACAGTTAGTGTTCAGCTCTTTAGAAATCCCCTTCCTAGGGACTGTGCAGGCTCAAACAGATCAGACTCTTCTCCCTGGAGAAGCAATGCACAAGAATGAGGCCAAAAAAGACAGGAGAACTAGGGAGGAAAGATAAATCTTGTGGGGTTTTTTTCTTAGTTCTTTTTACATCTCAAAAAAAGTTATAGTTTGAGAAATCATATCAAATAGCAATGCTTATGAGTCTGTACATGTGCCAAGGAAAATTACACAATTAGGAAATGTACAAATGAGCCATGTCCTGTTCCAAATTCTTTCCCTACTTTACAACCAGTTTGTTTCATTTCTTTATAAGCTAGAGAACCTATGTTAATAACCCCCACAAAATAGATGGTCCTTTATTTTGCATCACGATAATATTAAATCAAAGGACAGAACTTTGAAACACTCTCTAATTAATACTGAAATTTAATATAGCTGATATAGAATGGGAATTCTATTTCAATAATAAGCTTCTCAAGTAGAAAGAAGATTTTGATAAATTAAAAGGATCTTTGTAAATTAGAATCTTCTCAAGGTAGAAGTTACACTATTCTTTCTGAGGAGCCAGGATATAACCTAAAAATGGTTTGTTGTTGTTGTTCTTGTCAGCATTCACCCACCACCAATAAGAGTGACTTCTGATTGCCACTCAGTAGAAGATATCGTGAACCTCCCTTTTTCCCTTCTGCCCATCTATTGATGTTAACAAGGGCTCGCTTTCAATGAAAGATAGAATTTAAGGACCCAGTTCAAAGGCAACAGCCCAAAAAAAAGGTGTCTGCCAAATCACACCCTCATGGTGTTTTAGAGCGCCCAGGAAAGATCTGAAAACCTTCCAAAGAGAAGAAAAGAAACAGATCACAAACCAAAGATTAGGAATCAGAGCACTCTCACACTACCCCACAATAACACTGGAAAGTAGGAGACGGTGGAATAAAACCTTCAAAAATCTAAGGGCGAATGGTTTTAAACTAGGAATTCCATACCGTGCCAAACGTAATCAGGTACAATTGGTTAATCAAGCAAAGACATTTTCAGATACTTCAAAAATTTTACTTGCCAAATATACTTTCTTAGGAAATACTGAAGAATGTGAAAAGAGGGAGGACATCAAGGAAAAGGGGAAGAAATGAGAGCCGGGAAGTGTAAGACTCAGCACAGGAGAGTCAAAGGGAGCTCACCCAACAAGGGTCAAGGTGAGTCCCAGCACAACAGTCCTAGACAGCGCGGGAGCCCAAGGACAGCAGGAGAATTTGGTGCCTGAGGGGTCATCTGCTTGGGAACAAGTAGGTTGCAAGGAGCTTGAGAGCTCCGGTAGAGGGTTTGAAAGCGAATTTGTGTTGAATACACAGAAAAATAAGCAAAATTTTTAAATAAGGAAATGTTTAATGCAAGGGGGATGAAGATTTACAAGGTGAGAAATGTAATCGTATATAAATAGGACTTGGCTGTGAACAGTATTAATTTAATGAAAATAACATAATCAGTGAATGTTGGTTTTAATTATGATGGGAGAATGGGCAGCGTTATTGGGGGAAAGGAAAGGATAGGAAAACTAAATTCTCATCATTCATAATCGGAAGTTAATTGATAATATCTTATGTTGAAAATCAAGAATTTGTGTTTTAGGAATAGGAAAGCAAATAGCAGAAGAAAGAGCAAAAAGAGTTGAAAGAGGTTGTAGGGAGTGGGCATGAGAGGTGAGGAGGGGTATGAGCAGGAATATGTTGTCATAATTTTAAAGAAATATGTGCCTTTTTAAAATTTTGTTAAGTGTTTTTATTTTAATTCAGTTTAGTTAACGTGTGGTGTTATATTAGTTTCAGGTATACAATATAGTGATTCAACTGTTCTATATATTACTCAGGGCTCATCATGATAAGTGTACTCTTTTTTAAAAAAACAGATTTTATTTATTTATTTGAAAGAGAGCATGAGCACAAGTAGGGAGAGGGGCAAAGGGAGAGGAAAGGGGAGAAGCGGACTTCCCCCTGAGTCCAACAGGGGATTCGAACCCAGGACCCTAGGATCATGACCTGAGCAAAGGCAGACGCTTAACCAACTGAACCACCCAGGCACTTCAATAAGTATACTCTTTAATCCCTATCACCTATTTCACCCATTCCCCCTATCCAGCTCCCCTGTGGCAACCATCAGTTTGTCCTCTATAGTTAAGACTCTATTACTTGGTTTGTTTCTTTATTTCTTTGTTCATTTGTTTTGTTCCTTAAATTCCATATGAGTAGAATCATATGGTATTTGTCTTTCTCTGACTTACTTTGCTTAGCATTATACTCTCTAGCTCCATCCACGTTGTTGCAAATGGCAAGATTTCATTCTTTTTTATGGCTGAGTAATATTCCATTGCATATATACACCACATCTTCTTAATTCATTCATCTATCAATGAATAGTTGGGCTTTTTCTGTAATTTCACTATTGTAAATAATGCTGTGATAAACAGAGGGGTGCATGTATCCTTTTGAATTAGCGTTTTTGTATTCTTTAGATAAATACCTGTAATGTGATTACTGGATCATACAGTAGTTCTATTTTTAATTTTTTGAGGAACCTCCATACTGTTTTCCACAGCTACTGCAAATGTTTGCATTCCTACCAACAGTTCATGAGGGTTCCTTGTTTCCTACATCCTCACCAACACCTATTGTGTCTTGTGTTGCTGATTTTAGCCACTCTGACAGGTGGGAAGTGATATCTCATTGTAGTTTTGATTTGCATTTCTCTGATAGTGAGTGATATTGAGCATGTTTTCATGTGTCTCTTGGCCATCTGGATGTCTTCTTTGGAAAAATGTCTGTTCATGTCTTCTGCCCATTTTTTAACTGAATTATTTGTGGTTTTGGGTGTTGAGTTGTATAAGTTCTTTATATATTTTGGATACTAACCCTTTATTGGATATGTCATTTGCAGATATGTTCTTCCATTCAGTAGGTTGTCTTTTAATTCTGTTGATTGTTTTCTTCACTGCGCAGAAGCTTTTAATTTTGATGTCATCCCAATAGTTTATTTTTGCTTTTATTTCCTATGCCTCAGGAGACTGATCTAGAAAAACGTTACTATGGCTGATGTCAGAGAAATTACTGCCTGTTCTCTCTTCTAGGATTTTTATGGTTTCAGGTCTCATATTTAAGTCCAAGAAAGATATGTCTTGTAAAAGTATGTACTCTGATAAGTATACTTTTGTTTTCCATTTTAAGGAGTGAACAGGAGGGATGCCTGGGTGGCTCAGTCGGTTAAGCATCTGCCTTCGGCTCAGGTCATAATCCCGAGGTCCTGGGATCCAGCCTGCATTGGGCTTCCTGCTCAGTGAGGAGCCTGCTTCTCCCTCTGCCTGCCACTCCGTCTGCCTGCCACTCCCCTTGCTTGTGTTCTCTCCCTCTCCTTGTCAAATAAATAAATAAGTCTAAAAAAAAAAAAAGATTGAGCAGGAATTAGAGAAATGAGAAGAGTTTAGAAAAATCACATTAATTTTTTTAAAGATTTATTTATTTATTTTTAGAGAAAGAGAGTGAGCGGGGCAGGGCAGCAGGGGTGGGGGGTGGGCAAAGGGAGAGGGAGAGAGAGAATCCCAAGCAGACTCCACACCAAGCACAGAGCCCAATGCCGGGCTTGGTCTCAGGACCCCAAGATCATGACCTGAGCCAGAACGAAGAGTTGGATGCTCAACTGACTGAGTCACCCAGGCACCCCTAGAAAAATCACATTTGGGGCACCTGGGTGGCACAGTCAGTTAAGCATCCAACTCTTGATTTTGGCTCACATCGTGATCTCAGGGTCGTGAGATTGAGCCCTGCATTGGGCTCCGCACTCAGCACAGAGTATGCTTAAGACTTTCTCTCTTCCCTCTGCCCCTCCCTGTGCTCACAAACGCACACTCTTCTCTCTCTCCTTCCCTCTCAAATAAATAAATAAATAAATAAATAAATAAGAAAATCACATTTAAAGATGGAAATGATTAATTTAATTCCAGATGGCTGAGGCCTATAATTTCCTCACTTTACCCATAAGAAAACAAATAGCTAACCTTAAATTATCTATTTTGGTTGCTGGGGATGTGGAAAAATAAGTAACCAAAATTCACCAATTCCTCCCCATTGCCTAATACCTACAAGGAAGGTTTGGGCCTCTGGTAGCACTAATTCCCATTTCTCAGTTCGGTACACCCATCAACCCCCATCCTAAGGGACTGGGCATTGTTTTAGATGCTTGGAAATGAGCAAAAGAGATTTCCAGGTGTTCCTTTACTTCAGCATATGAGGCTTGGCATTTCATTGTCAGGGCTGTTTTACAAATCCAGAGGGACAAAGGTTAACTTGCAGATTTTTGTCTAATATAATACAAATTAATTTCTGTCCCATGGAACAGATAACCCCAAAGGTTACAGCTTATGTCCATGTTGGACACTCTCCAGTTCTGTATATAAACCAGCAATGTATTAAACTGCTGATGTATACTGAAGTTTTGCAAATGCTTGTAGTATTTTATTAGTCACAACATCTTAATTGTTCCCTCATTAATTAATGAGTTGAATAAATCTTTGACATTTTCATTTTATGTTTGCACGAGAGTATAATGTCACCTTTGGGAAGGTTATATTTTAGCAAAGACTAAGAAGAACTCTATATAAGCATTTAAAAACTCCTATTCTTAGATCTAGCCTTTAAACACATACTTACAGAAATTAAGACATTTCTTTTTAACCAAAGCAACCAAGTAGAAGAAATTGATTGGGTTTTATCCTTTCCTGTTCTGGTTGGAGGTGCCTGGTAGACTCAGTCAACCAAGCAAAATGCTTTCAGAGAGAGATTTCCAGTCTCATAGGATGGGCCCAGGCTTCACAGACATTACAAAATAAATGGGAATAAGACCAAATCCTTGGAGGCATTGATTTCCCTTAGAGTCTAGAGGAAGACAAGATTATGCTCTGGGTTAATGGGAAAGCCTCCTTCCCAAGCAGGTATCAGCTGGAGCTGGGACTTCAGAGGTGGGACAAGGGAAAGAAGGGGACATACAGTGAGCATAGACAAGAGGCCTGCCTGAGGAAGGCCTGTGGGAAGCTGGAAAACTTGAGAGCAGGAATAAGGAGACTCTCTCCATCGCATTCATTTGACAATTAACAATGTATTACCTCACTAAGTTTATTCATCATCTCTTCGTGTATCTTAGTCCATTCAGGCTGCTCTCACAAAAATACCATAGGCTGGGTGGCTTATATACAACAGATTTCCTTCCCATAGTCCTGAAGGGACTATAGTCCCATAGTCCTGGGAAGCCCGTGGTCAGGGTGCTGGACAGACAGCAATCTTTCACTGGGTCATCCCATGGCAGATGGGGCGAGGGAGTTTTCTGGGGTCTCATTTATACCAGCACTGATCCGATTCATGAAGCTCATGACCTAATCATCCCCCAAAGGTCCCACAACCTAATGCATCACACTGGGGATTAGGTTTAACATATGAATTTGGGAGGAGGGTGGACAAAAACTTTCAGTCTATAGTATTGTGTTTTTAAATTAGATTGTAAGTTCTTTTGTATTGCCATAATTATACTTATGGGAAAAACAAAATAAAAAAAAAAAAGTATTCCAAAATGTTGATACTTTGCTAGGGCTGCCATGAGTAGCTTCAACAGCAAACATTTTTTTTTCCCTCACAGTTCAGGAGATTAGTCCAAGATCAAGGTGTTGGGAGGGTTGGTTTCTGATAAGGTTTCTGTCTTTGATTTGCAGATGGCCACATTCCCACCATGTCCTCACATGGCCTTTCCTCTGTGCACCCACATCCCTGGTGTCTCTTCCTCTTCTGATAAGGATGCCAATCATATTTGGTTTGGGCCCAGCCAGATGACATCATTTATCCTTAATTACCCCTTTTAAAAGTTCTCTCTCCAAATTCAGTCACATTCTGGGGGTGTACTGGAAGTTAGGGCTTCAACATATGAATTTGGGGTGGGGGACACAATTCTATCCTTAACACATGGTTAAAACTCTAACAGTACAAAATGATACACATTGAAAACTATCTCCCATTCACCCTGCCTTCCATCCCATGTCCTCAAAGACACGTTATCATCCACATTTTATATGCCTTTGAGGCAAGTTCTCGAAAGGTTGAGACCATGTGGGTAATCTTTACAAAAAGGAGAGAGGAGCCACTTGCTCAGGCCTGCAGCGGGAGGTGAGCACCAGACCTTGCAGGCCAGCACCGCCCTGACCTCTGCCCTCCTCAGAATACATGGAGGCGGGTAAGAGGAGCACCTGCTGTTTGCTGAGAATGCACCTTCTGGGTGTGGCTCTAGACAAAGAAGTAACATGGGAAGGAATCATCTTCAGATTGAATTTATCATACCAGGGAAGGGAGACAAAGGCCAAGGAAGCAAAAAGACAAACAAAAATCAAATTCTGTGGCCTGGAGATTTCCCCAAGTATTTTAACCTAGTGGACAAAATAATATGATGGCTACTATATTTACATTTTGAAAATCCCTTTAATTTGTATAGATGCTTAAACTACTTTTAGTTTTTTAAATAACAGCCTTATAAGATATAATTCACACATCATAAAATTTACCTATTTAAAGGACAAAATCCAAAGGTTTTTTTGTGTATTCACAAGGTTGTACAACCATCCCTACTATCTAATGCCAGAACATTTTCATCAAATATTCTAAAAGAAGCCCTATTCCCATTAAAGTCATGCCCATTCCCCATTTCCCCCAGCCCCTGGCAAACACCAATTTGAGGGGTGCAGGGAGGGGCAGAGGGAGAGGGAGTGAAAGAATCTGAAGTAGGCTTCATGCCCAGCACATTGCCCAACACAGGGCTCCATCTTACGACCCTGAGATCGCAACCCGAGCAGAAATCAAGAGCGGGACACTTAACCGACGGAGCCCCCCCAGGTGCACCACACCAATCTTCTACGGAGTTGCCTCTTCTGGGCATTTTATATACATGAAATGGTACTATATGATGCCTTTTGTGTCTGACTTCTTTCAATTAGCATAGTGTTTTCAAGACTCGTCCACATTGCAGCATATCAGTACTTCATTTTTATGGTGAAAATTATTCCGGTATGTGTGCATACCACATTTCGTTCATCTATTCACCAGTTGATGGACATTTGGGTTGTTTCTACCTTTTAGCCCTTATGGATAATGCTGCTGTGGACATCCTATACAGGTTTTCTCGTGGGAACAGGTTATTTTGGTCCCCTTGGGCGTGTAACTAGGAGTGCAATTGCTGCGTCATATGGCCACTCTGTGTACCTTTTTGAGGAACTGCCGAACTGTCTTCCACAGAGGCTGCATTGCTTTATAGCTCTTCAAGAAATCCGTGAGGGTTCTAACTTCTCCACACCTTACCAACACTTGGCTCTGTTTGATCATAGACAATGTGGATGTGATGGTGATATGGCCGTGTGATGGTCTTTGTGACGTGACATCTCATGATGGTTTTGATTTACATTTTCCTAATGGTATATGATGTTGAGCGTCTTTTCAAGTGCTTATTGGTCATTTGTGTGTATATATATATATACATTTTTTAAAAGAAAACTAGACAGGTCCACTGTCCATTTTTAAATTGGGCTGACCTCCTATTTTTGACTCGTAATAGTTCTTCGTATATTCAAGCTAAAAGTCTGTATTGGTCTGCTTGGGCTATCGAAACAAAATACCACAAAATGCGGGACTTAAACAACAGAAATTTATTTTCTCATGATTCTAGAGGCTGAAAGTCCAAGATCAAGGTGCCAGCGGGGTTGGTTTCTGGTGAGACCTTTCTCCTTGCCTTTCAGACAGTGTCCTCACGAGGACTTTTTCCTCCGTGTGCCCACATCCCTGATGTCTCTTCCTTTTCTTATAAGGACATCAATCATATTGTGTTAGGCCCACACTTATGATCTCATTTAACCTTAATGACCTCTTTAAAGGCCTCTTTTCAAGTATAGTAACATGGGGGTTAAGACTTCAAATTTGAATATGGGGAGAACACAGTTCAGTCCAAAACAAAGTCCCTTATCTGATGTATGATTTGTGAAAGTTGTCTCCCATTGTGACTGTCTTTTCACTTTTTTGATGATAGTCTTTGAAACACAAAAGTTTTTCATTTTTATGATGTCCAGTTAATCTGTTTTTTTTCTTTTTTGTTGCTTATGCTGTTGGTGTCATATACAAGAAACCATTGCCTAATTGAAGGTCACAAAGATTTATGTCCATGCTTCTAAGAGCTTTATAGTTTTAACTTTTACATTTATGTTTTTGATCCATTTTGAGTTCACTTTTGTATATGGTGTGAAGTAAGGGTCCGACTTCATTATTTTGCATGTGTAAGTATCCAATTGTCCCAGAACCATTGGTTGATAAGACTATTCTCTCCCCCATTGAACTGTCTTGGCACTCTAGTTGAAAATCAATTTACCATAAAGGTAAGAGTTTATTTCTGGACTTTCAATTCTATTTCATTGATTTATATGTTTATGCCTATACCAGTTACCCAGTCCTGATTTTTGTAGCTATGTAGTAAGTCTTGGACTCAGAAAGTGTGAGTTCTCCAATTTTGCTCTTCTCTTCTTCAAGATTGTTTTTGCTACTTTGAGTCTCTTGCATTTTCATTGAATTTGAGATCAGCTTGTCAATTTCTGCAAAAAAAAAGCCATCTGGGCTTCTGATAGGAATTGCATTGAATCAATAGATCATTTTGAGTGCTATTGCCATCTTAATAGTATTAAGTCTTCCAGTGCAAGAACATGAGATGTCTTTCCACTTCAGTCCTCTTTAATTTCTTTCAACAATATTTGTAGCTTTCATTAAACAAATCATGCACTTCTTTTGTTAAACTCATTCCTAAGTATTTTATTGCTTTTGATGCCATTCTAAATGGAATTTGCCTGAACATTTTGAATTGGAGTTATATTGTTGAATGTTTATGGGAAACAGTGTTACAGTTTTAAAGGGAAAAAAATGGTTTCCTTATAGCAGAAATCTTTTAAACGCCCCTACAACGTCTCCCCATTAGCTCTTCGTCACCTTGCTCTCATTTTCCTTTCCTTTCTGCCCACTCCTTTGCCTGAATGCACTCACTTAAGACATGTGTGAACAAGCTCTAACCAGCCTCCCTAAGGTGAACAAAAGAAAAGGGAAGTGGAATAAAGAAGCAGGGAGACCAACTGTTTCTGTTTGCTCAACAGCTGCCAAGGGAGGCTTTTTTTCCCTAGCATTGTGCACACAAACTGCACTACCTATGACCTTATATCCCAAGCTCCTTCCTTGAAAAAAAAATTATGGGACAAAACTGCCTACATGGAGAAACATGCTTACAGAACCCAGGGGCCTTCTGGGATTTGCCTCAATGCTGGATCATCCTGGTGATTATTAATTATGGCTGAGGCTAACTTCAGGCATAGGAGACAAGGCTGCCATCCATGGAGCCCATTTTCATGGATGTATGGAACTCCCTGCTCTGTAATTTATACCCTTTCTCTGATAGAGCTTGCTATGTACAGACTCCAATTTCTGGAGTTAGAGGTTGCTTCCTTTGGCTTGAGACATTAAGGTTAAAAATCAGTTCTCTCTGGGCTGGGTTATTTAGTAAACCTTTAGAAGTGTTTTATAGCTGGGTGTATTAACCTCTCAGATCAGGTCTCTAGAGCATTATCTGAAGAGAAAAGGGCAGGAGGTATCTGACCATGAACAGTCCAGGGTGCCATTCTTCTATGTTCACCAAAATTCCAACGCTCGGAACTTATCTCTAACCACTTATACAACTTCAGGAAAAGGCCAGGCAAGCTTGTGGGTAAGTGAAAAACAGAACCCCCTTAAAAAAAATCCTGTAGGCTCGAACTGTCAAGGCTTTTTTCCCAGTGTTACGTCATATGAGATATATGTGAGGTTTTGTCCACCAGAGTTGTCTAAGTCAATGTCCTGTCCAGGATGTTCCTGAGAACCTCTCTTTTAGCCGTTGTATTTGTAGTTTTTATTACCAGAAGGCTGGGCTCTATCTTCTTTGAAAATCATAAACATAACATTTTCATATTGCCAATGTGCAAGCTATTTCTTGAGCGTAATTTCTTTACCTGGACACCTAGCTCAATTGATCCCAATACCCTCACAGAAGAAGAGCGTGACTTTAAAAACAGAGCCGTGGGAGCTTCGCCCTTGATCCAAAGAAAGGAATTTCAAACTTGGCCCCAGGACTTCTGATTCACTGCTCTCTCATCCCTGGGAGGTGAGGAGGAGGCAGTCCGCAGAGTGAAAAGCCAGCTCTCTAGGGAGGCTTGGGGGATTCTGAAGGGTCCTGGACATGCAGAGGTGAGCTGAACTCCAGGACCTAGTTTTCTTTTCAGACGTCCCCATTCTAATTAAAGCCATCATTATCTACCAGGGCAGAGACTGCTGGCCGTCCACCAAAACCTAGTCCTCCCTTCTCCCTGAACTCAAGGCTGAGCACATTTCTCTGACTCCCTTGCAGCCTGGAGTGGCCATGAGACCAAGTGCCCCCTGGGGAAGTAAGCAGAAGTCATGGAGGCCAATTCTGGAACTGGTCTGTAAAGCCATTCCCTTTGCTCCCTTCCTTCTAGCTGAATGGTACTGACTAGGGCCTCTTTGGAAGCCAGGTGTGGGAAATGGCAAGGTGACCATCAGCCTAGGCCCCTGAGTGACTGAGTGGAGTAGACCTCCTACTGACCCCTGTGTGGACTGTGAGTGAGAAAGGAATATATTTCTGTTTTGAGAAATTGCAAGTTAGGGCCTTTGGTCACAGCAGTTTAGACTTTTAATCAAGTCAATAACATGCATTCTTGACTAATTTTGTTGCTTACCCTCCTTAGTATCTCTTAACCCCCTCTCCTCTCTACCTCCATTGCCACTCCATATGAGGCCCTCGTTACCTCTTACCTGGCCTATCACAAGAGCCTCTAACTGGAAGAGGAGGACTGTGTGCAGACCACACGGAGACGCAGAGCCCTGTACACGGGCCCCCTCCAGCTCATCACCTTCACGCTGCTGTTCCCTCAGCCAGAAACGCCCACCCTCTCCCCATCCCTTCCTCTCCTCTACATCTGGCAAAGTCCTCACCCCCAGCTTCCTGGGATGCCTTCCTCGATAGCCTGTGATTCTGTCGTGTGGCTATTGCTGTTCTGTCGGCTCCTAGAGGCAGGTCTGGGTTCTCATCACTTCTCTCCGCAGTGCCCAGCCTGCTGGCTACCCACTGCAAATGTTCAGTAAATGAATCACTGGGTGAGTGACAGTTTCTGAGTACCCTGGCGTTCCTCTCTCCCCAGTTTGATGCTACCATCTGAAAAATCAGGGTTGTCTCATCAAAGGCTATCCTTTGGGCTTTGGCCCCTGTTCTGGTTTTCACTCTAATGCTGTAAGTTTCTTCTGCCACTTCTAGTGGCACAAACATTCAAGATACAAGCAATAAACGGATTTGGAGAGATTTCTGTGCACGGCTGTTAAGCTGTTGACATTGCCCCATTCAGGGTCATCTTCACTCCCACTCTGGTCTCAGTTTCTTGGCTCCTCATTTACTCAGAGAAATAGGATTGGAGGAAAAGGCAGTCTGACTTCATGGAAGATCTGAAACATGGGGTTTTCCAATCAGGGATGGTTTCCTTTCAGGCATGGTTGTCTCCCTGTGCAGGAAGCTGTCAACCTTCAGGAGTGCCTCCCACGTCCTAGTCCTCTCTGCTGAGCACCCAGCGGGTCAGGGCCTTGTGGAATAGGTAGTTCCTCATCTCTGCCTCCAGCTCCTACAGAAAGTAGTTAAGGGGTAGGTTTGCGGTGAACACAGTGGAACTGAAGCCTCCTGTCCCCCACAGAGTCCTTGCCATGGCACACACAGTGCTTTCACTCCACAAGGGAGGAGGCCATGATGACAGGCTACTCTGGGCTTGAGAAAGGACAAGTATGACCTTATTCTGATAATGGCCGCCATGTTGAGCTGGGAAACCCCTGACCCCTGGAGGCTCTCCTCTCAGGGTAGGATGATTAGCAATGCCTCCTCTGAAAGAAGAGATGCCCATGGTCTGAAATGCTCGGGAAAACAATGAAGAGAACCAAAAGGGCGAACATTTCCTATGACCAACCTGAGAACACACCCCCTCCGATTCATCAGGAGGCCCCTCCTTTGAGCTCATGGGCATTTTTTTCTGTTCAATAATAGAAGTTGTTACGATATAAAACTGCTCATAATTCATTTTCCCCAGATCTGGAGTTATGTTGATTACTGTGGTCTGTGACAAATAACCAGAAAGAAGTAGTTCAACAAACAAAACTCGCTGAATATAAGCTCTAAATTTACAGAAAAGAAATAACGCAAATTTAAGTACTTGCTCTCTAAAGCATTAGTGTTAGCGGATCAGTTCCAAATATTATTCAGAATGTAGAAATGACCTATAGTTTTCCCAAATGAGTCAACTTATGTCTATGTAGTGGGTGGGTAAGGGCAAAGCTCAGGGATAGGAATCAGGAAACACAGGCTCCGGCTCAGCTCAGGTCTGCCTTTCATTCTGATTACAAGGGGTTTATAGCCTCTCTGTCAGGGCGTTGGCTTCTGTGTTTACCCAGGACCCTCTGTGTTCTGCAGGCTGTGTTCTACCCTTAAGGAGATGCAGGACTTGGTCCGGTTGTGGACTACATACAGAAGGATGCCCTGACACTAGTGACCTTGTCCAGTGTCTTCACATAACTGGCAAAGCCCACACAGTGAGACAGTTAAAGTCTTTGGGGGGAAAAATAATGCTAAGGCCTTGGTTTTTGCGCTATCGCTGATTTATTGCAAAAGCATTTGTTGACCTCCTTTCCCTGCCTCCTAACCTTCAAGTGTTTCAGTGGTTCCCGGAGCTCTCCTTTCCTCTCTTCAAAGTCTTAAATGTCAAATTTCATGGTCATTCTAAGGTTATATGCAGGATTGTCTTCCTGCCTTCCCTTGGCTGGTGCTTAATTCTGTTTTGGAGGAAAACTAGCCTTCCCTACGTCCCCCACCACACACAACACACAGACAAAAAGACATTTGCAGAATCATCAACATTTAATGATTCTGCTGAAATTGGTCTCCTCGGATGCAGCTAATGGAGAATGTGTGTCTGCTTTGAGATTCCTGACGGTCCCCAAGGCAGCTCCAGTTCTTACCTGATCCCTTTATCAAATCTGGCCATCAGATACCATCAGATTGATTTCACTTGAGGCCCTTAGGTGGAGGAAGCAATCAGAACCAGTTGGCTGAGGGTTTAAGGTGAGCTGAGAGGGGCAGCCGGGCTGGGCGCAGTGCCTGCACGGGTTTCAAGGCCCCTCCGTCCTGGAAAGAAATGTTATGGGCTCCAAAATACGAAGAGAAAATAACAAAAGGGGGCGCCTGGGTGGCACAGCGGTTAAGCGTCTACCTTCGGCTCAGGGCGTGATCCAGGCGTTATGGGATCGAGCCCCACATCAGGCTCCTCCGCTATGAGCCTGCTTCTTCCTCTCCCACTCCCCCTGCTTGTGT
>NC_048221.1:65436624-65660050 GCF_002007445.2 Ailuropoda melanoleuca | reverse complement strand
TTAAAAAAAAAAAAAAAGAAAAGAACAAAAGCAAATTAATATTTATTTCTAACACCAAATTGTAAAATCTTTAACATTTTTCATAGCAACGTGCATTTACTATGGAATATCAGTTCCCTGAATGTGTCTGATGTGATGTGGCAGGAGGAGCCTGAGCCTGGCAGTGGGAGGACACCCAGCGTGCAGGAGGTGACCAGGGCTGCTTACAGGCAAAGAACCCAGGATGCACACACCTGACTGAGGTCCTCCTCTGTGGTGGGACCCTGCCCTTGCATGAATCTTGAGTACCTCCTGCAATCATGCACCACAGGCACCCCTGGTCCTGGGTCCAGCTTTGGGTGCTATGACACACCCCTGGATCCTTAGCATAAATTCTCCCTTTTTGCTTCATCAAGCTTGAATTGCTCTTGTTACTTAGGGCAAGAACCTGGGGCCACTTGGCCACCCCTCTCCCTCTTTCCACCACAGGCCAATCTACAGATCTTCCTCAAATTACAATGGGGTTACCTCCAGATAAGCCTATCCTAAGTTGAAAATATACTACACTGGAAATGTATTAATGCGCCTGACCTACTGAGCATCTCAGGATATTGGCTGTTTACCCTTGTGATGGAGCGGCCACCTGGGCGGGGGTGGGGGGGGGGTGCTACACTGCCGTGGCCCAGTGTCATCAGAATATTGTACTGCACAAGGCTAGTCTGGAAGAGATCAGAATTACCTTTTTGAAGTACAGTCTCTACTGAATGCCTGTCTTTTTCATACCAACATAAAGCCAAAAATATCCTAAATTGAACCATCGTAAGTTAGGGACCGTCTATAATTAGTTGGGTAAAGAAAGCAATAAACATTAAAGCTTTCAAACTGGCCTCCATAGCAGGCGGGTTTGGGATAGCTGCTTAAATAGTGCTTTTGCTGGAATTATCCACGTAAGTAATCTGTTGTTTTACAATAACAACTTCGTGATTATTATGTGTGCTGTCTAGGGTCTGACTCTTCTGCTAGGATGTAAGTTTCATGCAAGGTGGGCATCTGTTTTCATTATTGTTTTATCAAGCACCCAGTGGGTGCTCCATAAATAGGTCTTAGAAGAACGAGAAGCACAGTCCAGCTAGAAATACCCAGGCCTAATAGTACTCCTACTATTAGAAATACCTCCCCTGGGGCCCCCGGCAGGCTCAGTCAGTGGAGCATGCGACTCTTGATCTTGGGGTGGTGAGTTTGAGCCCCCATGTTGGGTGAAGAGATTACTTTTTTTAAAAATCTTAAAAAAGAAAGAAAGGAAGGAAGGACCCTCTTAAGTCAATTAAACTTTTTATATTACTTCCAAAGTAATTGATGAGCAAAAGCTAGATTTCGAAGAGGACTATTTGATCATTTGGATCGAGTCCCTTCATTTTATAGATGAAGGGAAATAGGCCCAAAGAACAGAAATGACTTGCCCAAAGTCTCACAGCCCAAAAGTGACAACGCAGGACCAGAGCTGGGTCTCCCAGCTTAGTGGTTCTGCTACGGCACACAACCTCTTGTTCTTAGTACCTGCGGATGAGGGACTGGCTGAGGACTGCTTTTCCCTCTGCTGCCTGACAACAGAACACGCCACGGCAGGCACACAGAAACCAGATGATGGGGGTTTGGCTTCCCTATCCCCACACACCAGCAACACAGAAGCTACAGACGCAAGGACTGTGACAATCCGTTTTCTTTCCACACTGATCATTACAACAGGTGTTACTGGACTAGCCTGAAGTTGTATCCTGTGCCCGAGAAGAAGAGGTACCCCAGGCAGTTTCCAAAATGAATCACCTTTTTTTTCTGAGCCCTGATTTTTCTAGATGGAACAGCTTCTTTGATTAATCAACCTCCAAAAATGTTCTGCCCCAGGCTAGCAAGATCTTGCACTGGACAAAATCAGATCCCCTTTTGACAGGTAACAGAAGAAATTAGCATGAATATTCAGTAGTGCAGCACTATTGTTACCTGAGACCCCTGTGGTTTAGCGTGGGGAAAGTCAAGCCAAGTCCAGGGCATGTGGATGGTGTGTGTCCAGCTCTGAGCCTCCCCAGCAGATCCTTGGGAAGAATCCAGAACGGAGGAGCTTGGTGCCAAGGTCAGGACAGTTCCGCGATGTGTCTCACTAACAGACCAGAGTGAGACTATTCCCCAACGCCCCTGTGAGAAATTTCCGGGTGCTACTGAATTGTGATCATCTCAGAGTATTTCCGTTTTATTTGTCATCCATAATTTAGAATGGCTCTAAGCAGAGCAACCTATGGTGGTCAAGGTAGGAAAAGAAGTTAAAAATGAGATGTATAGTAAGATGAAAACTGATCATCTGGCATAAAATTCATTCTACACGTGCATTTTTTCCCTTATTATCCAAAAAAGCTAGGAAAATCTAGATATGGCATTTAGAGAGGTCTGGAATTAGAGAAAAACTAGCCAGAGGCCCTAGAACATAGATGGTTACTCTAGAAATGTAAAAATGGCTTTAAAAAACAAAAACTCCCTTGATTGGTCACCACGAGGGGGTGAATTTTTTTTTTTCCCCCAAGTAAGTCGGCTCCACAGTCTTTGTTATCTGAGCTGGCCGGTCAAGACAAACTCTAGCTCTGGGTACCCCCGGCTGGTGAATAATTTGGCATCCCTTCAAAATGACATTCTTTAAATATTTCTTCAACATTTTCTTAGTGGGGGCAGAAAGAACAGATTGTCTACTAATAAAAACTGTATACCTCTTTCTTTATGTTTATCATAAAGGATTTATTATATGCCTGTAAAAGACAAAAATGTGCTAGAAAACTAAGGAGATGATTTTATTTAGGCTCTAGCAACAGGAAGAACATTCGTTGGTGAGGAATGCCTCCACGTATAGGAAAGAAGCCTGGGTTTTATGGAGGCAGGGAGACCAAGGAATCACCCACTACGCCTATGCATCAAGAGAAAGAATGGACAGCAGGTCTTATCTAAGTCAAATGTAGAAAGATAGTTCTTTGTGATAACGGTGTAGGGGCCAAGGGCAGGCCGCCCCAAGATGGGCCACTTTGGCATGAAAACTATTTTGAGTTAAAAAATGATTGAAACCCAGCAAATTCAGGAAAAGTTCTTTACCTCCCCCTTAATTGCCTAAAAAGAATTTAGATAGAGAATCTGCTCCAGGAAGGGAGCTATATCACCATAGATCACTCCATCATACTATGAACTCAGTGTGGTAGAAAGGGAAGAGAAACCTAGCAAGACCACTTTGATCAAAGCCCTCTGGGGATGCCTAGGTGGCTTGGTCGGTTAAGTGTCTGAGTCTTGATCTCAGGGTCTTGAGTTCGAGCCGCACATTGGGCTCCATGCTGGGTGTGGAGCCTACTTAAATTTAAAAAATAAGTAAATAAAGTCCTCTGTGTCCTGTTTTCTCTGAGAGGCCCAACAGACATGTGTTTACCAAACATTTACTCTGTTTCATCTTACTATGAATTACACTCCTTCCCTTTGATGTCTCAGACCCCTACGCCCTTCTTTTTTTTTTTTTATGATTTTTTATTATATTATGTTAGTCACCATACAGTACATCCCCGGATTCCAACGCCCTTCTTTTTAGTTCAGGATGACATCTAGACCTCATTTTGCCTTCCTGACTGTCTTTGGAATTTCCACGTCTGTGTGGATTTCCTGTACATACGAAATTGACTTAAATCCTCTGTTCATCTGTCTCATGTTAATTTGATTCTTAGTCCTGCTAAAAGGACCTTGAAGGGGTCAGGAATTCTTATTCCCTGGGAAAGGTTAGCTGTTTCCCGGACCTTCTTAGCCAGAGCCGTTTTCCAAGCAGAGAGGGTTCAGGTCAAGTTCTGCACCAGCAGCATTGGAATTTTTATTTTATTTATTTATTATTATTTTTAATAATAATTTTTTATTATGTTATGTTAGTCACCATACAGTACATCCTTAGTTTTTGATGTAGTGTTCCATGATTTCATTATTTGCGTATAACACCCAGTGCTTTTTTCGTATAACACCCAGTGCTCCATGCAATATGTGCCCTCCTTAATACCCGTCACCAGCCTATCCCAATCCCCCACCCCCCTCCCCTCTGAAGCCCTCAGTTTGTTTCCCAGAGTCCATAGTCTCTCATGGTTCATTCTCCCTTCTGTTTACCCCCCTTCGTTCTTCCCTTCCTTCTCCTACCGATCTTCCTGCTATTTCTTATGTTCCATAAATGAGTGAAACCATATGATAATTGTCTTTCTCTGCTTGACTTATTTCACTTAGCATAATCTCCTCCAGTCCCATCCGTGTTACTGCAAATGTTGGGTAATCGTTCTCTCTGATGGCTGAGTAATATTCCATTGTATATATGGACCACGTCTTCTTAATCCAGTCATCTGTTGAAGGGCATCTTGGCTCCTTCCAATTTAGCTGTTGTGGACAATGCTGCTATGAACATTGGGGCGCATATGGCCCTTCTCTTCACTACGTCTGTATCTTTGGGGTAAATACCCAATAGTGCAATTGCTGGATCATACGGTAGCTCTATTTGGAATTGTTAAAGAATTGTCTTTCACGTCCTCATTTTTCTGTTATTCGTTACGGCAGAGTGTAAGTCATTCACACTCACACAGTTCTGCTCTGCTTATGTTAACCTTCTCTGTCTTCTGGCTTGTGTGTGGCAAACACTTCCTTACTTTTCCATAGTTCTTGTCTTCCGGTTGTTTGTGTTGTTGTTATATTTTCTGAATCTGGCAATTTCATGGCAAAAATATTAAAGATAATTTAGATAATAAAATAAATCACTCATCTCCAGTTATCAG
Organism: Ailuropoda melanoleuca; assembly: GCF_002007445.2. Classification (NCBI taxonomy): domain Eukaryota; kingdom Metazoa; phylum Chordata; class Mammalia; order Carnivora; family Ursidae; genus Ailuropoda; species Ailuropoda melanoleuca. Next base: position 65,655,251 of record NC_048221.1, on the reverse strand, counting down.
CACTAATTGAGGCATTATTTTGTCTGGCATTATCTTGTCAGGTGGTTAGTCTCAAGGTCAGGTCTGGGTCTCCTGTGCACAGGGCAGAAGCGTTCCACAGTGATGTGTTGGCGCTATTAAAGAACGGTGTGCTGGTTGATTTGGGGATTTTTTCCTCCCCCTCTTCAGGGCATTTTACATTTTGCTAGTTATGGGAAGAGTCCCGTGTGGAGTTAATGGGCACCCTACTTCCCACTTATTCTAATTATTTTTAAATTATTATTGAACTATAATTAATGAACCATAAAATTCACCCTTTTCAAGTGTATGATTGAGTGGTTTTTAGTATATTCACAAGGTTGTTCAACCACCATTACCATCTAATTTCATAATTTTTATCACTTTTAAAAGATGCCTGTACCCCATTAGCAGCCATTCTCCATTCTCCTGTTAAAGAACAAAAATTGAACTGAGTAAATCTGAGGATCTAACTGGCTTTACTAAATGACTCAGGAATTGGGAGGCAACCCATCTAGCAAACTGAAAGGAGCTCTGAGGAGTTGCACAAAATGGAGTGTTTTTATAGGAAGGAGGGTGGGTCAAGAAGTTATTAGCAAAAAAAACCACAAAAAACAAAGATTATTTCAGGTGAGGTCACTTTACCTAGGGGGAAGAACATGGGGTCTTATCATGCAGATTACCTCATCTTCCCTGGTGGGGAGAATGGGGAGGGCCCACATGACAGATTACCTCTGGTACTGACCAGAAAATTCCTGACTGACTGGTTAAGACTACATTTATGGGGGAGGTTGAAACTGTAATTAAATCTTGGTTTTCTGTGATAGGGGGCAAATGACTCAATTTTGGACTTCTTTTTAGCACCCCATTCCCTTCTCTCCCTGGCTCCTAGCAACCATGAACCTATTATCTGTCTCTATAGACATTCTGGACATTTCATTAAAATGGAATCATATAATGTATGGCCTTTTTTGTGTGTATTTGGCTCCTTTTGCTTAGCATAACGTTTCAAGTTTCATTCCTGTTGTAACATGTATCAGTATCTTTTCTTTTTATTGCCAAAGAATATCCCATTGTATGAATGTACCATATTTTCTTTATCCATTCATCAGTTGATGGACATTTTGGTTATTTCCACTTTTTAGCTATTATGAATAATACTCGTATGAACATTTCCATACAAGTTTTTGCATAGATATGTTTTCATTTCTCTGGGGTATGTACCTAGGAGTAGAATTGCTGAGTCATATGGTAATTCTATGTTTAGCTTTTTGAGTAACTGCCAAACTGTTTTCCAAAACAGCTGCACCACTGTTTTATGTTCCCAATAGCACTGTTTGAGGGTTCCAATTTCTCCACATCCTTGCAGACACTTGTTATTGTCCATCTTTTTTAGTATAGCCATCCTAGTGGGTATGAAATGGAATCTCATTGTGGTTTCAATCTCCCTAACGACTGAAGATATGAACATCTTTTCCTGTGCTTGTTGACCTTTCTGTATCTTTTTGTAGAAAGACAGTTCTCATTTCTTAGTTAGGTATTTGTCTTTTTATTGCTGAGCTGTAACTATTCTTTATGTATACTGGGTACTAGTCCCTTAACATATATAATTTGCAAATATGTTCTCTCTTTTCACTTTCTTGATAATATTCTTCGAAGCACAAAAGTTTTTAATTTTTATGAAGTTCAGTTTGTCTATTTTTTCTTTCATTGGTTTTGTTTCTATGATTTAGTGCCTCATAGACATTCCTGACCCAGGCAACCAGCTGATTGGCATTTTCTTGATCTGCTCCAGGCTAGGGCCTTGAAGACTTTAGAAAATATTTTATGAAATGTGTATTGCTGTAATATAGCCTTTGTCTTTCTCCTCAGAGATGGTAATGATGGCAGTGTCCAAACCCCTGAGACAATGTCTCAAAAACCTCCAAAGACACATCATGGGACAAAGTGGTACCACCTCTTCCTGTTTGAAGTTTTAAAGGATTATTACCATTTTCAATCCTGTAATGCAGTATTTCCCCCAAGTGGGTTTTAAAAAAGACTTAGATATTTATTTTAGAAAGAGGGAGAAAAAGAGAGAGAGCAAGAAGGGGCAGAGAGAGAGGGCGACAGAAACTTCAGCAGGCTCTGTGCTAAGCACAGAGCCTGACGCAGGGCTCCATCTCAAGACCCTGAGATCATGACCTGAGATGAAACCCAGAGCCAGACACTCAACCGACTGCCCCACGCATAGGCCCCCTCCCCCAAGTGGAATTTCTAGAATGTTCTTCCCATGAGACACATGCAGAAAAAAGACCCCATGGTCAAATAAGGGTGTGTCAAAGCTCTGTAGAAGATTCACAACCCGTGTTAGAATAAAAAAGTCACTGAGAAGTTCTGCAATAAACAAGTCTAAATCAAAGTTTTTCAAATTATTTGAGCAAGAAATGATTACAAACAAGGAACTTAATAAGTTTTTGAATGAGCACACGTTTGGACAGTCAGGAAAGGATTGGCTATCTCAGGGAAATAGCAACCTAACGCAATGAAAGTGTTAACATTCATGTCAGGGTGCAATGTGAGCCCCAGGGACCTCCTCCCTCCAATAGCCACACCATCTGGAACACATGGCCTCCAAAACAGCCAGGGAAGGGAGAGAATGGAGGAGCTTGGTTAGTAGTTTTCTATGGGCTGGATCTAGGTGTTCCCCACACTGCCTTGGCCATGATAGTCTCATCTCTCAAGATACAATGTGATCTCTCTGTATGCTTAGGAGGAAAAGGTTTGATGACATACAGTATGGTACTATATACACCACACACTTTGGGAAACACTGCCCAGCTGGCGTATATGGTTTCAGAATAGGTATCCATGTTGATTGACTGATTGACAGCATATGAAGAAACCTCTGAGAGCAAGCACTGTGGCCTCTGCTCCTGGACCACCTGCCGGTGGTGAGGCTCCATCTTGCCTCAGAGCCCAGCCCTCAGTTTGGGACCAGAACAGGTATTCTGACCCTGCACCTATATCACCATCAATCATGTGTATTTCTACAAAAAAACAAAAAACCAGGGGAACATTTGGAAGATCACATGCCAAAAATTTTTTACATTTTTATCTCCTCACAGACAGTATTTGACAGGAACAATTGAGTCGATGAATTTAAATTGCTCAACTGAAAGGCAGGTCAGTGGGCTACCACTGGGAGAACATGGCTCTGTATAGCCACAGACCAGGCAGAATCCTGCAGAAACAGCCAGTGCATTAACATGGCCAACCCACAGCCATTATTATTTAGTGTCTGGTCATATAACAAAAATAGAGGCAAGGAAAAAAGAGGTACTGCTAGTGATAAATACTTGATGTTTTCCCAGAAATAAAACCTGGTCTTAGTGTGGTCGGTGCATCAGGAGACATTGTAAGCTCTGCAGTGGAAGGACATAAATAGCCTGAAAGGCGCGTTAATATTTTACACACAAAAATCAATAACTCCTCAGTGAGCGCATAGGATGTTATTATGCTTCATTAAAGTGTATTTAAAGCCTTTTCAACATCAAGTGGTGTTGTGGAAGAGAATAAGAGCTGCCGAGCATGTGGCGCTGAGACAGAAAGTGAGGAATAGATTAATAAAAAGGGTTAGAAAAGGTGCTGTGTGTGCCTGGGACGTGAGCTTCTTGGGAGGGTCTCCCGGCTGGAGAGCAGGCCTGGCTCCCCCCGTCCAAGGTGGGCCAGCCTGCCGGGCGCCCTGAGCCAGCGCAGGGCCCACCTGACAAAAGTGGCTGTGGAGGGGGTGGGGGGCCCACAGCTGGGCTGCCTGTCCACACCCAGACGGGAGGCAAAGCTTGTTTGGGATTCAGGGGGATAACAGGAGCCAAACCCTGGCTCTGCCACTCTGTGACCCCATCCAGGTCACTTCCCGCCCCCCCCCCCAGCAGGACCTGCTTCCTCCTCGGTGACCAGGATTATAGCCAATGGAGGTAGTGCCGTCAGGCCCCGCTGCACCGAGGGCCCTCCAGGATGGCAGCCATCCTCTTGCCATGCGTCTGCTCGCATTTCTGTTTCTCTCTGAGCACCCCCATCCCTCTCTGCCATTCCTGGCGCCCAGCGCTCTGGCCTGAAGTTAGAGGCCGTGCTGTTTCTCCCCTGGCTCCCCCTCTGAGCAACTGGAGCTTTCTTTTTGAGAGCTTTCCACAGCTCAGCCTCCTCAGCTGAAAGGGAGAAACATTTCACTTTGCATCTGCTTGAGTGGTTGTGGGGATTAAACAGGGTGATGCATATCAAGTCTGAACACACTGCTGGGTGCGAGAAGACGCTCAGGGAAATACTTGCCATTGGTACTTCCTTGCTTGTGTGACTGCTGGTCCCAAAGCTAACAGAGGAGGGAGTTTCAAAGAGGCGGTGATGGGTACCAACTCTGTTCCACATTATGACAAAGGAGAGAAAAAGGAGCCTTGAGAACACACATGTACCAGGTGTTTTGTCTGTGTCTGAGGACAGCTATGGGGTGAGAAGATGGGCCTTCCAGAAGCCTCTGTCTTCTCTTATACATATTTCCCAGATAGCCCCTCGTTCGTTGAAGATGATTATGTGCCTTGCCTGAAGCTGAGCCATCTTTTCAACGTGTCTGCTCAGCGCCCTGGCCCTTCCCTGTCACTGCACAGGTGAACCAGGAGGATGTGTTTGGGGGTGAAAAGTAATATTGTAACTGAAATCTGACTGGGCTTCCCAGGCTGTCTCTGCTGTCACCCCACACCCCAAGGCCAAAGTTATGCAGCCGTATTTTTTTAAAAACCCAAACCCTTGGGGCGCCTGGGTGGCACAGCGGTTAAGCGGTTAAGCGTCTGCCTTCAGCTCAGGGCGTGATCCCGGCGTTTTGCGATCCAGCCCCACATCAGGCTCTTCCGCTATGAGGCTGCTTCTTCCTCTCCCACTCCCCCTGCTTGTGTTCCCTCTCTCGCTGGCTGTCTCTATTCTCTGTCAAATAAATAAATAAAATCTTAAAAAAAAAATAAAAACCCAAACCCACTGAAAAGCATCCCCCTAATAATGTGGATAAAGTTTCAGGGAGAAGAGAAGGAAAGGTTCCACTGACACCACACCAGAAAATATTTTTAAAAATCTGCCATACCCTATCTCGCCTGCCTTCCTAAGATGCTCACATGTCCCTTCTTGTCCAGCCCTGCCTCTGGTGCCTCTCCCACACTTCTCTTCAGCCTTCCTCTCCCCTTCTGCATACTCTTTGCACACACCCCTGCCCCCACCACCCCACCTCCCCTCTCTACACTTCTGCTCATTTGCGTCCCCATCTATTGCCCTGCTCCGAGAAACAAAGCTTCCACCCCAGGCTACACCCACAGGAAGGTAGAAAAGGAAAAATTAATCAAGAGGTAGTATTTTCCTAGTTACAAGGTAAATATAAATTCATCTTTCATAGTTTTTATGTTATGGGGCGCCTGGGTGGCTCAGTTGTTAAGCATCTGCCTTCAGCTCAGGGCGTGATCCCAGGGTCCTGGGATTGAGCCCCACATTGGGCTCCCTGCTCCGCTGGGAGCCTGCTTCTTCCTCTCCCACTCCCCCTGCTTGTGTTCCCTCCCTCACTGGCTGTCTCTCTCTCTCTCTGTCAAATAAATAATAAAATCTTTAAAAAAATAGTTTTTATGTTATGCACATTTCCTAAGATTTATTTTTCTCCATTCTAGTAGCAAAGTAGCAAGAAATGAAAATTTCCTGTATGGTTAGGGAAATGTAATTTACTGACCACTTCTCACTCATAGGTTCTCAGCCTAGAGAAGACAAGTCACCTGTGAAACTTTCCAGCATCACAGAAGCTCATCGAATGCACCTGCTAAGTTCTCCCCAGCACCCCTCATTTCAGTGGGTGTCCTATCAGGCCTTTTCCTTTGCCCATCTGGGATGGGGAAAATATGTATATGAGAGAGGATGTTGGTGGCTCCAAAGGAAAGCCAGGGAAGCAGGTGGGAGCCTCACACAAGACGCATTAAGAGGGGATCAGAGAACATTTCTGAAGAATCCAGAGCCCATCTTAGAAAGTAGACCCTAAAAGAGATGGTTTCCATACTTAAAACCATTGAGTTGTGCGCCTAACATGGGTGAATTGTACAGTATTTGAATTATATCAATAAAACTGTTATTTAAAAAAATNCATTTCTGAAGAATCCAGAGCCCATCTTAGAAAGTAGACCCTAAAAGAGATGGTTTCCATACTTAAAACCATGGAGTTGTGCGCCTAACATGGGTGAATTGTACAGTATTTGAATTATATCAATAAAACTGTTATTTAAAAAAATATATTTCAAACCAAGTCAGGTTAGTAAAAAGAAGAGAGAGATTCTTTCAAAACCCAGACATAGGCTTACATTCTTTGATATAACTATGGTGTCTCTAGAGAGATCTTAAGGATGTATGAGCATATTCACAGATTTAGGCTTTTCCAAATAGGAAGGGTGGGGTAGGGAGAGGAGAAATGTACCCAGGGACCCAGGGGACTACAGCTATATTTGTATTGTTTTATTTCTTAGCTGGGGTGACAGGCAGATAGTCCTTATTATGCTAATGTACTGTGTGCCTAACGTGTTTTATTCTTTAAGGGAAAATGATTGGAGATAACTAAAATTCAGAAAAATAATTTCACATACTGTAGATTTATATTTCTTTCGTCAGATATGGGTTGGTGTCTATATTGGAAGTAATTATATAACTTTTAAATACAGTTGATCTTCTGGTTTTGCTCAATTTTAAAATTAAAGGTAATGAGGGGCACCTGGGTGGCTCAGGTCATGACCCTAGGTTCCTGTGATCCAACCCCATGTTGGACTCCCTGCTCAGTGGGGAGTCTGCCTCTCCCACTCCCTTTGCTCCCCCCTCCTTCCCCCACCCCCGCTTGTGTGCACACGTGTATGCTCTCTCTCTCTCAAATAAATAAATTTTAAAAATCGTTGAAAAAATAAAAAAGAGGTCAACTAATCTTTGGCAAAGCAGGAAAGAATATCCAATGGGAAAAAGACAGTCTCTTCAACAAATGGTGTTGGGAAAATTGGACAGCCACATGCAGAAGAATGAAACTGGACCATTTCCTCATACCTTATACAAAAATAGACTCAAAATGGATAAAAGACCTAAATGTGAGACAGGAATCCATCAAAATCCTAGAGTAGAACACAGGCGGCAACCTCTGTGACCTCAGCCATGGCAACTTCTTGCTAGACATGTCTCCAAAGGCAAGGGAAACAAAGGCAAAAATGAACTATTGGGACTTCATCAAGATAAAAAGCTTTTGTACAACAAAGGAAAGATTGACAAAACCAAAAGACAACCGACAGAATGGGAGAAGAATTTGAAAATGACATATAGATAAAGGGCTAGTAGACAAACTGTATAAAGAACTTATCAAACTCAATACCCAAAGGACAAATAATCCAATCAAGTAATGGGCAGAAGACATGAACAGACATTTCTCCAAAGAAGACATCCAAATGGCCAACAGACGGATGAAAAAATGCTCAACATCACGGGGCAGCAGGGAAATACAAATCAAAATCACAATGAGATACCACCTCACACTGCTCAGAATGGCTAAAATTAACAGGTCAGGAAATGACAGATGTTGGCAAGGATACGAAGAAAGGGGAACCGTCTTACACTGTTGGTGGGACTGCAAGCTGGTGCAGCCACTCTGGAAAACAGTATGGAGGTTCCTCAAAAAATTGAAAATAGAGCTACCCTATGACCCAGCAATTGCACTACTAGGAATTCACCCTAAAGATACAAATGTAGTGATCCGAAGGGGCACCTGCACCCCAATGTTTATAGCAGCAATGTCCACAATAGCCAAACTATGGAAAGAGCCCAGATGTCCATTGACAGAGGAATGGATAAAGAGGATGTGGTATATATACACAATGGAATACTACTCAGCCATCAAAAAATGAAATCTTGCCATTTACAACAACGTGGGCAGACTAGAGGGTATTATGCTAAGTGAAATAAGTCAGTCAGAGAAAGACAATTATCATATGATCTCAATGATATATGGAATTTAAGAAACAAAACAGGATCATAGGGGAAGAGAGGAAAAAATAAAACAAGATGAAATCAGGGAAACAAGCCATAAGAGACTCTTAATCATAGGAAACAAACTGAGGGTTGCTGGAAGGGAGGAGGTGGGAGGATGGAGTAACTGGGTGCTGGACATTAAGGATGAATCACTGACCTCTACCTCTGAAACTAATAATGCATTATATGTTAATTAATTGAATTTAAATTTAAAAAAAAGATTCTCTCTCTCTCTCCCTCTCCCTCTGCCCCTCCCTCCTTTCTCCCTCTCCAAAAAAAGGGGTAATTAAAAAAAGAATTGCGGGGTGCCTGGGTGTCTAAGTTAAGTGGCTGCCTTTGGCTCAGATCATGATCCCAGGGTCCTGGGATGGAGCCCTGCATCGGGCTCCCTGCTCAGCGGGGAGTCTGCTTCTCCCTCTCCTTCTGCCCCTCCACTTACGCCCCACTTCCTCAAATAAATAAATTTTTTTAAAAGATTTATTTATTTGACAGAGATAGAGACAGCCAGCGAGAGAGGGAACACAAGCAGGGAGAGTGGGAGAGGAAGAAGCAGGCTCATAGCAGAGGAGCCTGATGTGGCTCGATCCCATAACGCCAGGATCACGCCCTGAGCCAAAGGCAGACGCTTAACCGCTGTGCCACCCAGGCGCCCCAACAAATAAATAAATTTTTTTAAAAAAGAATTGCCTCTGAAAAAAGTAAAAAATAGAAAGATAGTGAAATACTGGTTTCATGGTTAGCTAAGGACGTGGGCTTTAAGGCTTTGGTTGGTGACATCTGACCAGTTTCTAATGCCATCTAGTGGTAATGACATACACAATCTTTGAGACCAGCCTTCAGACTCCCTGGGAAACACTCAGGAGCTTTAAAAAGAAAATATTGCTGTCTCGGCCCCAACACCCAGAGATTCTGACCTAAGTGGTCTTGGGTGTAGCCTTTTTAAAAAGCTACTCAGGTGATTCTAAATGCAAAACTAAGATTGAGAATCACCATCCTAAAATGAATGAGATGTTTTACTCCTAACGTGCTATAATGACCAATGATTCGTTCATTCCCTCATTTGCTAAGCAAATATTTATTGAGCACATATTTTGTGCCAGATACTCTTCTAGGTCTTAGAAGAGTAACACACCTTAAGATCCCTGTTCTCATGGAACATATATTCTATTGGGAGAAAAAAGACACAAATCAATAAATAACATCAAGAAATATCAAGAATGCTACTAGGCAATGATGAGTATGGTACAGAGATTGAAGGAGGCTGATGGTGTGGAGACTGGTGGGTGGCTATGTCCCTCAGGATCAGAGAAATCTCTGGGAGAAACTGAGGATGAGAAAATAGGAAGGAGCCAGCTCTTCGGATGGAGAAAAGAGCAAGTGCAAAGGCCCTGAAGTTGCACTGAGTTGGCCTGTCTACGGAACAGAAGAACGGCCAAGATGAACAGAGCATGGATGGAGGGGGACAAGCATCGCCACGAAAAGCCAAAGATCTTTGTAAACTACAGAAAGGAGTTAGAGTTTTAATTGTACCAAGAAGCCACTGGGCTGTTCGACAAGGTCATAAATGAGCTATAAGCCTAAAATACGGAGAACCTGCTTTCGCATGTCTTAAAATTGAGGCTCTTAATCAGATTTCTCTAAAGGGATCATCTTTGAGATTGTTTCTATAAGTAGTGGGTGGATATATGTTAATTGTTTATTAAAGTTGAGTATTCTATCTTTATTACATTTTAACTTAAAAGCAGTGTTGCAATGCACCACTCTCAGGTCCAGTGATTTGCTAGGACTCCAAGAACTCAAAAAAGCGGTCATACTCCGCTTATGGTTTATTCAGTTATGGTTTATTTCAGGAAAAGGATAAAGATTAATGTCAGCAGAGGAAAGAGGCACAAGTGTCCAGGTAGGTGCAAGTTTCCGAGTGTCTCTCCCGTCACACGCGTGCGGGCCACTTGCTCCTCCTAGGGCCTCTTATTACCAAAAGTAATGAGTCAATAAAGGGCAGTATAGATGTGTTATCTAAGTGAGACATGAGGTTGCTAAAGACCAGAAGAAGCAGGGGAAAGTGTCGAAAGTGGTTGTCTCCTTGAAAAACACCACCCGGGGAGCAGCAAGCCAGGAGACCGCTGTTTCTCCATGATGAGTCCGTTAGAGCTATTCCATGTCGCAACTCTCGATTTGGTAAAATAAAAATTAACTAATGTTTTAATAAATTAAAAAGAAGGTGGTGAAAGCTCAGTTATGTTTTTAAAAATCGTAAAACAATGGTAAAAATAAACCATTTTTAATGATTTAGAAAGTGTAAGGAATGTTGGAAGATATAAGTTATCCAGAAAATGTTCTAGGAAGGAAACAGTGACAAATGGAAACAAGTAGTATCTAGGTGACGGAGAAGTTCTGGCGTCGTTTTGAGTGCTATTTTTAAATGTTATGTTTATGGACTCGAAAAACGTGTGAGGGCTCTCCTAGATTCCTTTGCAAAATCAGGCCCTCCAGGGTTTTTTTTGCAAAAGGCAGTGGGTTCCAAGTTGTTTCCTTAGAGTCTGTGGGATGACGGAGGCACGCCCGGGCCACCTGGAGGGCTAGTCCAGGGGAGGCAAAGTGAGTGCGGGCCCTAGGAGCCCCCACTTCAATCGGAACGTCTCTCCTTGGGTCTGGTGTATTTAGTGGTGTTCTCTATGGGCTTTCTTGTGAGACGGGCGACCTCTGCTGGTAAAACTCTGAAAGCACTGCCGGTCCTAAGTTCTGCGGTGATCCTGTGCTTGAGGAAGGATTCTGTGCTTACATTCAGGAATAGCTCAGATCACCGCTCTCTAGGCACTGAGCTCTTTATTTGGACAGCCCGTGCTAGATTTGGGATGGGGACCTTGTCCTCTGCGGCTCAGCAGCAGCAACACGTCAGCTGCTGGACATTTGGGAGCTGGTGGTCTAGCCTGGGTTGGCAGGTTCAAATGGTCAAATTACAGGTGAGTGAGGGAGAGAGGAGTTATGGCTCTATGGGGCCTCCTGGTCACAACACTGGGACTCTCAGGCATTCTTGGTCAGCAAACCTTTATTGAACCCTGCAGTGGGCCAGGCACCTGCTGAGAGCTGTGTATCCAGTGGTGAAGAAGGGCATGCACCTGACTGCCCATTGGGCAGGCTGCTTGTGGATACAGGCAATTACAGAACATGGTTATGCCACCTGTTTCATCTGCCTCCCCTAGAGCCACTGTCCACATTTCTATGCCTACCCTCTACTGCAGGAGGCTGGCCATAGCGTCCTGTGGGCCACATCAATAGCTTCCCCAAACCTCTGGCTGCCAGTCAGATTTGCTCCAGCAGGGGAATCTGAGTGTGCAGAAGAGTAGGGTATTTAGGGCATTTCTTTCCTTAGCACATATGAAGGGCCGCAATCCTATATGCCTCTTTCCTTCTGGCTTCTGACAGTCCTTCCTTCCATTTGTTTCTTTGGGCCTGGAGATGTAACTACCCCATGGCCACCAGCCCTGGGTGATTGCACTACCCCTGTGACTCCCCTCACCCCACCCAAACTCCCCTAAAGTTATGTAATTTGAACATGACATCTGTTTCCTGTTGGGACCTTGACCAAAGCAACTCTGACAGGCACAGAGCCTTTGAGGGAGAATCAAAAAAATGGAAAGAGCTTTCTGATGCTAATGTATTGACAGGAGGTGGCTACTCAGCCGATGGGCAGAAAATCCAATGTTCCCACTGAAGCTGCCTCTTTCTTTTTTGCCTCTCTCCATTTTTTTCTGAAAGAACCACGTGGAAAGGATAAGAGAAACTAACCGCCAGAACAATTAGACCGCACCACGGGGAGACTTAGACTGTTTTGCCTTGGGTTTCGTGGTGTTCCACGTGGCAAGAGGATTGAAGCTGCGTCAACAACCTGGAATGGACTGAAGGGGAAGGGGCCATCTGGCATTCCTTTTCAGCTTGGGAAATGGGAGAGGCTCCAGGAAGAACCCAGAGGCAGGTGTTTGAGTAAAAAAGAACAAATCCCAATCATACACTTACAAGTGATGTTTTCTGTCTTTCAGTAAGATTTCTTCCATCAAAAATAACGCATGGTGATTTGGAAATCACATGAATGTAAAAAAGAAAAACAGGTATCCATCTAAAGACAACCGCTGTTTACGACTTTAAATACGTACATATGCGTGTTTGCGTGTGTATATGTATGCATATATACCACCTTTGTTTGCTTTCGGTGTTTAGCATCATACCATAGAAATGTTGCTATATATTTTTTAACTTTATTTTGAAATCATTGCAAGCCTACTTAAAAAAAGCAGAAGAAAAAGAAAAAAGGGGTGCCTGGCTGGCTCAGTCAGTGGAGAATGTGACTCTTGATCTCAGGGTCATGAGTTCAAGCCCCACGTTGGGTGTGGAGCCTACTTAAAAAAAAGGGGGGGGAAGGAAATAATTGTTGATTCACAGGAAATTGCAAAAAAAAAAAAAAAAAACCATGTAGGGAGAGTTCCCATGTACTCTTCACCCAGTTTCTCTTAGGGGTAACATCTTGCATGATGATCAAATACAATCACAGTTAGGAAACAAGCAGTTGCAACTTATGTGTGTGGTTCTGTGTAGTTTTATCGCACACGTACACCTGTAGCTACCTTCACAATCACCACACGGAGCTGTTCCGTTAGAGTCCCATCCACCGCTCTGCCCCTCCGCCCCCCCACCACCCCCTATCTCTGGAAACCATTCATCTATTTTTTAGCTATTTTTTGAATTTTGTAATTTCAAGCAAGTTATATAAATGGAATCATAATCATGTGACCTTTTGAGATAGGATTTCTCCACCTAGTGTAATTCCCTTGAGATCCATCCAAGTTTTTACATCTATCAGTAGATGCATTTGTTTTTAATGGCTGAGTAGTATTCCATGTGTGGATTTTCCATATAATTTTAACTGGTTGGTAAACACCATTTATAACGACCACAAAGCATTCCGGCTGGTACTGATGCTCTCCATTTCCTAGCTATTCCCTTATCGTTGGACATTTAGGGTTAGTGATGAAAATAAATGCTACTGGACATCTTGTCCGTAAAGGGTCTCCTGGTTCTGATTTCTTTAAGATGGACTTTCAGAGGGGAGTTATTTAGATGTCGGCTATTAATGTGTTTCAGGCTCTTACTGCATATTACCAAATCACTTTTCCAAAAGGTGCACTTATGTTTATAACCCCACTGGCCTTTAGAGACAAAGATAAGAGGTTTCCCCAAGTTACAGGCTGAATGATAAAGGTGTAACTTGCTTTCTGTAAAAGCCAACTCCATATTCATAGGAGAAGCTAAAGGGCCTGTTATGTCTGAGATGTCCTTGGTTTGGCACGCATGATCTAGAGTTCTTGCTGCCTGCTGTGGCCGACATGACTGGTACGGCCATAGCCAGGAGGCCTGTTGATGCTTTGAACTGTGCTTTCCCTGGATTATGCTGGATACCTCAGAGAGGCTGATCTCTGGAAGAAAAGAAGGAAAAGTGAGAAAAATCACAAAAGCTCAGATCTGAGAGGACAAGTGACTGACAGGGATGTGCACATCACTGACATGTTGAGCCCACCAATGGCAGCGACCAGCTGGGAGCTCTATCTTCATGATTAACCAGCAGCTTCAATGAAATCAACAGACTGGGGACCCTTGTATCATTAGTGATATTAAACAGTAACCTATGAGTAAAAATCAAATCCTAAAGGTGCTTCATCCATATCGTGGAAAGATCTCTGAAACGCTGACGTTCCTTCTAAGATTAACAATTCAAAAATTTTGGCCAAAGATGCTACTGTCCTACCATCATGTGTTCAGTGTCACAAGCAGTCCCAGCCTCAACATAGGACATATTGATGGCTCTAGTCCAGGGAAATGCAGTAGGCTCTGGAGCCAGTACCTGGAGTACCTGGAGCCAGCTGGGGGAACAGTGACCAACTCTACAGGCAACTATAATCTAGAGCCAAACCCGAGAGAGCCTGGTGAACTCAAGTGGCAGAGTAGACAAGAACAGGGCCCAGCATATCATCTCTGCTTGAAGATGGCCGCGGTTCTCACCAGAGCTGGGCATCTTCCTTAGAAGCCTAAGAGATCCAGTTGGATCTCAAAAGGGGAAATTGGAACCGAGGAACTAGGGTTTGTGGTTCAGCTCACGGAGGCTACTGCAACATGCAGTGAGCAAAGGTTATGAGCCAGGAAGGATGAGTCCTCTAACATAGGCAGACCCTTTGACCTCATCTCCCCTGATGTCAAGGTACGCAGCTGCAGAAGGAAGCAACTGTATGCGTGCTCAGCGTTGCCCGGACCCGTCCTCAGGACTGAGTCGTCCCGGTCCCTCTGAACTGGCTGGGTTTCAGCCATGTTACAAACATCTTATAAAGTCCTTTATGTGTTGGTACAACAAAAGTGACCACAAGAAATCAGGAACTTAGTCACAGTCACAGTAATAGAGTATAAAGTAATCACAGAGTGGGAGACTATAGGCACAACACCTACATTGACAGAGTACTCATATATAGAATACATCAAGAACTCCTACAAATCAATAAGACAAAGTCAAACAGGGGCACCTGGGTGGCTCAGTCGGCTAAGCGTCTCTCTTCGGCTCAGGTCGTGGTCACAGGGTCCTGGGATTGAGTCCTGAGTCGGGCTCCCTGCTCGGTGGGAGTCTGCTTCTCCCTCTCCCTCTGCCCCTACCCCCAGTTTGTGCCCTCTGTCTCTCTCTCTAATAAATAAAATCTTTTAAAAAAGAAAAAAGAAAAAAAAAAGTCAAACAGCTGAATACAAAAATGGGCAAAAGACTCAATAGGAACTCTGCAAAAGAGAATACCACAGATCCAATAACATATGAAAAAGTGCTGAGCTTCCTTTAGCCATCAGGGAAGTGAAAATTAAGGAGCACAATGAAATACCACTAGACACTCAGCGGAATGGCTAAAAAGAGACAGGGAGGCATTTATTATTGATGTGAGGAAAAACTCGTTCCTTCACTCACCTTCTCACTGAGCGTTTCTGTGCTCCAAATGCACAGTCAGTCTTCTCCCCTGTGTAATTGTGGTCTGAGCTATTTGATTGTCTCCCTTTTGTGTTGAGTTTCCTGAGATTCTTGCAGCCACTTGAGAGACAAGGAAACATTTCCTTGCCTCCTACCAAAGTTAAGTTCACTCTCTGTTACGGGTTGAGTTGGGGTCACCCCTCCCAAATTCACGCGTTGAGTTCTAACCCTTAGTTAGAATGTGACTCTATTCGTAAAGGGTCTTTCAAGAAGTAATTGAGTTCAAATGAAGTCATTAGGGTGGGCCCTAATCCACTATGACTCAGTGTCGTTATAAGAAGAGATTAGGACACAGAGAGAGATGGAAAACCATAGGAAGATACAGAGAGAAGATGACTGTCTGTAAGTCAAGGAGAAAGGTCTGAGAAAAAATCGACCTACTGACTACCTTGATCTTGGATATCTAGCCTCCTGAACTGCGAGAAACAAATTTTCTGTTGTTTAAGCCTCATCTGTGGTACTTTGTTATACCAGCCTGAGCAAACTCACACATTTCCAGCTGCCTTTGAAAGGGAAATCCCTTGCTACAGTGCCCGGAAAAGAGAACAGTGGGAAAAAAGCATGAGAATTTCTTTAAAAAAATTTTGTTTTGAAGATTTTACTTATTTGAGAGTGAGAGACAGAACAGAGACAGAGGGAAAGGGAGAAGCCAACTCCCCACTGAGCAGGGAGCCTGAGATCATGACCCGAGCTAAGTCAGATGCTTAACCGACTGAGCCACCCAGGTGCCCCCAAAGCATGAGAATTTCTACAAGAGGATGAAAACAGAAGCGAACATCCAGCAAGAGTTCAGCTCAGGTATGAAAGCCAAATGTCCATCGACTTCAGCTACCTGAAGCTCAGTGAGGAAGCAGCAGGTGTTCTGAGAAGTTTCTAAACCAGCATCACAGTATCCAGTTTCCAGCAACCACACAGCCCCTCACTGCACCACTCGTGTGGACTTCAACTGCAAGGCTCACTCTCGTGGGAGAATAACAACCCTACAGGGATGAGAGAAATAGAAAAAGTACAAAAGACAGACCTAAGAATTCAAAACCATATAGCAAGAGGAGGACACATTGTATGGAGCAAATAGTTCTTTATGCCTAATTGGCCCTTGTCATGACCGTCTCAGAGCATCGTCAGAGCAGTGATAAACTGTCTGTACACTCCATCTGAAGAGAGGGAAATGTGATCTAGAAAGAATTTAAATCCGTTTCAGTGGGGTGTTTGGACTCTATGGTAAAGTCGGTCATCATAAAGGATGAAGTGATTCTCCGGCGGGGGCGGGGGTGTTCTAGACTGCCCAGAGAGTTACTGTGGGGCTGACCAAGAGGTCACCAAGCTCCCCTGAGCATTATGAGAGCAGGGCTTGATCTCTTGGTCACTGCCTTTCAGCAGTGCCTACAACACTGTCTGGCGTGTATTAGGAGCTCAAAACAGGATTTGTTAAATCCCCAAATGCTGATGTCGAGTCTAAGGACAGAGGTGAGGTGGGTGTGAAGGACAAGTACCAAGACATAAGCTCAGGAGAGTTTAGGGCCTTTGGGAGGCCGAGGGTAGGCCCCTCAAGATGTGCCACTGTGGCATATCGGTTACTTAAAATAAAATTTTGTAAAAAGATTTTATTTATCTATTTGAGAGAGAGAGAGAGAGTGAGCAAGAGAGCACAAGCAGGGGGAGCGGCAGGCAGAGGGAGAAGCAGGCTCCCAGCTGAGTAGGGAGCCTGGTGCAGAACTTGATTCCAGGACTCAGGTCATGGCCTGAGCTGAAGGCAGACGCTTAACCAACTGAGCCACCCAGGTGCCCCATAAAATAAAATTTCTTAAGAGGCAGCCTGTATAGGGGCGCCTGGGTGGCTCAGTCGTTAAGCATCTGCCTTCGGCTCAGGGCGTGATCCCAGAGTCCTGGGATCGAGCCCCACATCAGGCTCCTCCACTGGGAGCCTGCTTCTTCCTCTCCCACTCCCCTGCTTGTGTTCCCTCTCTCGCTGGCTATCTCTCTCTGTCAAATAAATAAATAAAATCTTTAATAAAAAAAAAAAAAGAGGCAGCCTGTTTAAGAAGGACACTCAGACCTTCCTCTGCCCCCCTCAAATCTTGTGAGCAGTACCCTCCCTTACTAGGAGGTAAAGAGACACCCTTATTGTCAGAGATGGGAAATTTAGAGCAGAGAAGGCTGTACAAAGACCCCTTGTTACATTTTACTAATTTACTATCCCAGGAATTCTGCGTAGAATTCCTTACTCATGGAAGCTCCCAAAGTTGTTTTCTTTGTCCTGTCAGTTCCTCACAGATTGTCTGTTTGTCTAAAAAGTACGAAAACTTCCTGCCTTGGTCATTTCTTTAGGTTTCAATTTCATTATTGGACCTCTGTGCCTATGTAATAAAAATTTGGGGTTTTTTTTCCCTCCTGTTAATCTGTCTCATGTAAATTTAATTATTAATCTAGGTAGAAGACTCTTGGGCCAAGGAAAACGTTTTCCTCTCCTCAGCCTCTACTGGGTTAAATAGTATCTCCCCAAAATTCATGTCCAACTGGAACCTCAGACTGTGACCTTATTTGGAAATGGAGTCTTTGTAGGCGTCATTGAAACCGCTTAAAAGCATCAAGTTGCATATGAATAAAAATGGCTGCACTAATCTCTCTTCAGCGAAACAAGTAACCTTTTGCATCTCTTCCACAAAACTCCCCTCCTCCCTTCTCAGCCTTTTGTTTCAGAAACCTGATAGCACCCTGAAAACAACTAACACTGAGGAGGCAGGCGGCAGAGACACAATTCCTGTTGAAACTGGCTGGATCCTGTATTTCCCAATAACTCCCCTCCCCAGACCCTTCGGGGGGGGGGGGGCTTGCAGATTTGAGAAGGCCATAGCCAGCAGCAGCCTCCTTGCCCTGCAAAAGCAATAAAGCTATTGGTCCTGTTTAACCCAGACTCTGCCTTCAGAGTTAGATGTTGGCCCGGAAGGAAGCACAAAGGTCTGTTTTTGTCCACATGATCAGTGAAGGTGAAGTCATACCGGATTAGGGTGGACCCTCAATCCAATGACTGGTGAGGGGGGAGAGCTAGGTTCTTGTCTCCTGGAGTCAAAGAATGAATCTCACCGACAAAGGAGAGTGAGTAAAGCGATGAAGAGTTTTTATTAAACAAGAGTACAGGGAAAAAGCTCTCAGGAGTGAGAGGGGTCCCGACAGGGTTGCCACTGAGGGCTTGTAGGGTTGGTCTTTTATTGAAGGCTAAGCAGGGACCTTCCATCTTTTTGACTTCTCTACTGGCAGCACCACTGATGAAGGACTAGTGCTAACATCTTTAATGGCTTACTTCTTTTTAGGGTCTGGTTATTTTCTGTTGACCACAGGAGACTGTCATAAATAAGACTACCCCCGCGGACACCTAGGGCAGGGTGCTCTGGAGTGTTCCCTTATCTCTGATTTCCTTACATGTCCACATTTTTGGGACTTCTGTGAGCCTGATCCAGTAGCCCCCTTGCCTATCTCTATCTAGCCTTGCCTGTCCCTTTTTCACTGGTGTCCCCATAAGAAGGCCATGTGACACCCAGACACAGAGAAGAAGGCCATGTGACTGCAGAGGCAGAGATGGAAATGGTACAGCTAGAAGCCAAAGGATGCCAGAGACAGCTGGCAACCACCAGAACCTAGGTGAGGAGGGAGAATTCTCCCCTAGAGTCTTTAGAGAGAGCACACTCCTGTCCACCAACACTTTCATTTTGGACTTTGAGCCTCTAGGACTGTGAGAAAACACATTTCTGTTGTGTTAAACCACCCAGTTGACTGTTACCAGTAAACTAATGCAGGACCTGAGAATTGTTTTCAGGGACCATGTAGGAAACTCTGGATATCATCTCAGTTTTGAAAATGGCCCTACAGAAAGAAAAGTATTTAGTTCTTTTGGTGATGGTAATATGTTCAAATATTTTGAACTTCTTTAAAAAATAGTAAAACACGCTATATATATAACGTATATATTAATATATAACAAATATATATAACATATTAATATGACATATTAATATATGTAACATATATATGCTAATTGCTATTACAAATAGACCCCACAATGTAAAATGGCTCAAACACGATAAGGTTTATTTACCATAGTAAAACAATAAAATGAGAATATTTTCAAGCTAATTCAAGTCAGTTTCCCAAGAGTCCAGGCATTAGCAAATTGTATTTGCTGCTGTTAAAAATGTTTTGGAGCCGCCTGAGTGGCTCAGTCAGTTGGGCATCCAATTCTTGAAGTCAGCTCAAGTTTTGATCTCAGGTTCCTGAGTTCAAGCCCATTGTTGGGCTCCACTTTAAAACAAATGTTTTGGCAGGACCTTTCTAATGGGGAACTCTAGCAGTAAATTGAAGAAGCCTTCATGATTTGCATACTGGTGATACAGCCCGTTCTCTTCCTTCAGTTTTACTTTAGAATGAAGGTGGCGCTTAACTGAAAGATTCTTGAGCAGCTAGCATTGCTTAGCGCAGACGGGATTTCCTAAACTTGCCTCGTGGAAATCGCTGGAGAAATCCCCTAGGTTCCTTTAGGTCTAGGGAAGGACTGGGCAAGTCTGGGGAACGCCGCTCGGGATTCAGCCCAGAGTTCATATTAGAGTCACCTGGGGAGGTGGTGTTTTTTTTTTTTTTTTTTTTTTAATACCCGACTGGTCTTTGGGGGCTGGCGTTACTGTTCTTAAAGGTTCCCCGGGTGGGGGCCTTCCAACCACAGTCAAGGCCCAGAATCGCGCCTGAGGGCAGAAAAAGTAAAAAGTCGCACAATTTTGTAAATGAGTGTTTATTGGAAACATTTTCTCAAAATCCTGTTAAAATAACCACGCACAAAAACTCAAGTGTAGTATGATTCCATTTGTGCGAAAAGGATTGTGAGACTGGAAATTAATCCTCGTTCCGTGACTCGCATTTAAACAGTTTAAAATCATCAACAGTCACGTGTGGTGCATTGGGAAAACTATTTAGAATCTAAGACGCATTCTTCCAGAAGATAATGTGGCCCATATTCACCGGGGCCGACCGCTGCCAGGCTCTATCTTGGGGACTCCTAGGAGGTCCGCTTGGGGTCGCCAAGGCGCAGACCCCGCCCACAGAGCCGGGCGGTCCCGCGGCAAAACCTCCGCAGCACGAGGCCCGTACCTCGCAGGCCCCCACCCCACTTCCGGTCGCTTCACCCCGCCCCCCCCGCGACTCCGGATCCTCTCCCGGGCCTCGCTCCACCCGCCTCGGGTTCTCTCCGGGCTGCCCCTCTGCTCTGCGGCGGTCTGGTTTCCCCGACGTGTTTTGTTTGCGACGCTGTCGTGTAACAGCGCGCTTTACGGCCGTGGGGACGAGGCGAGCCGGCGCCAGGGCCACTCCGGCCGGGAAGCAGAGCAGGCGGACGAGGTTGATGCCCGGTGGCGGGGTGAGCGCGGCGTCTGGCCGGCTTCTCATCGCCGCGGAACAAAGGGGTGCCCGGGAAGCGGCGGGGTCGGCGTCCAGGAGCGGCCCGGGAGGCTCCAGCGGCGGCGGCAAAGACGGAGTAGGCGGCCCCGGGCCGGGCAGTGGAGGCCCGGGGGGCCCCGCGGGCAGGATGAGCCTGACCCCGAAGGAACTCTCGAGTCTGCTGAGCATCATCTCGGAGGAGGCGGGCGGCGGCAGCACCTTCGAGGGCCTGTCCACCGCCTTCCACCACTACTTTAGCAAGGCCGACCACTTCCGCCTGGGCTCGGTGCTCGTTATGCTGCTGCAGCAGCCAGACCTGCTGCCCAGCGCGGCGCAACGCCTCACCGCGCTTTACCTGCTCTGGGAGATGTACCGCACGGAGCCGCTCGCCGCCAACCCGTTTGCCGCCAGCTTCGCGCACCTGCTCAACCCCGCGCCGCCCGCTCGCGGCGGCCAGGAGCCCGACAGGCCGCCGCTCTCAGGTACGCCCGAGGCGCGCCGCCCCTCGTCCGGGCGGCCCCTCCCTCCGGAAGCCAGGTGTGAGCTGTGGACAGATTGGGCACTTGCCGCCTGCGCTTTTGCGAGAGTTCATCCGCAAGTGAAATTGTCTCCTTTCGAAATTATCTTAACTCCCTCCCCAGCAAAGTATGGGGAAGTGGTAGCTTAATTACAGATTCGGGGCACCGCAAATTACTCCTCTCCACTGTACGGGCCTTCAAGTCACGCAGCTTAGTGGGGTTTGACAGTTCAGCAACTCAGTCACAGTTACTGTAGAGCCCGTCTCAGGTGTGTGACGTTGTAACTAATGACACTCTGCTCCCGGTTTTAAGTTTCAGTCGAGTAAATAGAAGTTCAGAACCCGAAGAGTTGTTGGGCGAAAATAGACCTTAAACGGTGTTTAAGGACTTTGCATCCACCTTCGTTGGTCTGATGCGTGGCCCTGAATAATGTGATGGGGGAGAGGATAGAAGGTAGTCTCAAGTTCACGGCCTAAGTTAGAAAACGCATGACTGCTGGACGTTAGGTAAAATGTATATTTGTGCAGTACTGGTAAGATCAGATCAGTGGGTTTCATTGGAGGCTGTTTGTTTTTTTTTTTAACTCAAAGAAATGCTTTATGAGATTTGACTTTGGGAGAAGACTCAGAGCCAGGAAAGGAGAAAGGCACAGAAGGGATGGTGATTAGTGATAGAGCCTCTTCGGAAACTAAGACAAAGACCAATGTAGTGGGGGCAGTAGGTAGAGGTGGGGGACAGTTTGATCTCACAGTACTAAACCAGTGGGGAAAAGAGCCATGTATAGGTAGGGGCCACTCTACAGAGAGTTAAAAGGCGAAGGCAGTGGATTTTGAGATTATACCAAGAAGTTTTTCATAGCATAGGAGGGCTTCTACCTTGTAAGCTAGTTGGTGTTCATGCTTGGCACCCCCTTTGGATCTAAAGCATCTTCTGGTTGGCTTCCTGCCCTGCTCTTATGTAAGAGGGGCAAACTTTGTGTTGAATAAGATGCCCTTAGGGTACTAGTACTGAACCAGGCTGTCAGGAAGTTAGAGAATGCCCAGAAAGTAATGGAACATATCATGGGAGGTCAAAACTCACCATCCTAGAGGGCCCTTAGCCAAGAATGGGGACAGTATGGGATTTACTCAGCCATTTGAATTCTGAAGGCCAGGTTAGGCAAAGGGAGGATGACTTATGGTCATTCTCAAATGCCATGAGTCTAAACCTAAATTCACACCACAGACTGCATTGTAAATACAAATTTGCCATGGAAGGACTCCATGGATAGGTTATTTTACCTCCCTGTGCCTCAGTTTCTTTGTAAAATGCAGATAATAATTCCTAGCTGATAGGATTAGGAGGAGGAATAAAAGTATTTACAATAATTGTTAACCATTATTATCTTTACTTTCATTAAATAGAAAATAGAGAATATCAACACCAAGGCTTATATTGTATGTCTAGGGTGAGCATCTAATGGATATATTTTTAGAGTTTTTTCAGGTGATTCTGATGCAGAGCTAGGATTGAGAATGTATCTAGATGTAAATAAGATGGCTTCCCTGCACTCAAGAGGCTTGCAGTCTGGTCGGGGAGACATAAATGTAGTCATAACCCAGTGGAGTAAGGGTTGTGCTAGATGTCACATATGAAATGCTCGGTGGCACAGATGAACAACTACCTTTGTGGCTGGAGACCTTCTCAGGGAGTAATGTTTTTGCTGGATATTGATAAGAGATGGGGTAAGGGGGTGTGTGAGGGAAATGTGGGGCCCTGTCAGGTATTCTTAAAGAACTGGGTATATTGGATGTTTTGAAATCAGGAATTCGAGAACCTGGGTGATTGGTGCAACTGGAGTGTAGGATATGTGGGTTGGAGGGGAGTTCAAGAGATGAGATTAGGAAAGTGGATCAGGACTAGATTATGAAGGGTCTTAGAATGGTGCAGAATTTTGGGTTTAATTCTGTGTAAACAGGTTAAGTTATGTGAGCAGATTTGTACCTAGAAATATATAACTAAGTGGTAAGTGGGAGTGTGGACTGTAGGTGATGGGTTGGTGGGTAGGAGTCAAAACTGGGAA
The DNA here is from genome assembly GCF_002007445.2 of Ailuropoda melanoleuca. Classification (NCBI taxonomy): domain Eukaryota; kingdom Metazoa; phylum Chordata; class Mammalia; order Carnivora; family Ursidae; genus Ailuropoda; species Ailuropoda melanoleuca. Next base: position 65,632,150 of record NC_048221.1, on the reverse strand, counting down.
CTGGGGAAATGAGGGAGGCAGGCCTGGAGTCCTGGCGAGAGAGGAGGGGAGGGGACGGAGATGAGCAAACAGAATCCGGCGACAATGCTGCTGTGGAATGGATGCAGCTTGGTGAGCAACTGAATGTGGGACAGAAGGGAACAGCGTTCAGCACTGTGGGGATTCTGTAGCTGCCCTGCGCACTGACGCAGGTATGAGATGTGTACTTGCGCTGCGGATGCTTCCTTCTTCAGCTGGTACGGTTGCTCACGGCAGCAGAGGAGAAAAAGAAGCATTTCTGAGCACTAGCTTTTTAATTTTTTTTTGCTTGCATGTGTAAGCTTTAGCCTTTGCATGTTGGAAACAAAGTTTTTAATAGTTTAAAAAACTTAAGTTTCATTGATATTGCCACAAATCAGAGAATTTCAAATGGTATATTTTATTACATTTTCATAAATGTATATATCTGGTTAACTGAAAATTATAATTTTGTCTTTAAAATATGTGAGTGGAGATGGCAAGTAACAAATGCAAATTTTACAGGGTCAAGTTAATTTTTAAAAATAACCACTGGAGAAATTGTTATATGTTTTTGTTTACAGGATTTTTGCCTCCTATAACTCCACCAGAAAAGTTTTTTCTTTCCCAGCTGATGCTGGCACCCCCAAGAGAACTCTTCAAAAAGACACCTCGACAGATTGCATTGATGGACGTTGGAAACATGGGCCAGTCTGTGGACATTAGTGGGCTTCAGCTAGCCTTGGCTGGTAAGGAATTGGTGGTTTGGGTATTCTTGTGTGGTAGCATTGGGCTTTTTTTGGAGGGGGGTTTCCAGTTAAAATGAAGGTCTTTGTAACTATGCTAAAAGCTTAGTAACTTCCGTGAGAAACGTAGCTTCAGTATTGGATCCTTGCTAATATGGCATAAAAATTCATTCTTCACTTGATTGCTTTTCCAATTTAAGAAGAATGCTGGATAAAATTTAGTAGGTTTAAAAAAATTTCCTGATGTCAAAGTGAGCTACAAATTCAATGATATTTCTGTTAAAATCCCAACAATGTGTTTTGCAGACATAGAAAAACCCATCATAAAATTCATACAGAATCCCAAGGGACCCTGAATAGTCAGAATGATTTCTCTTGGCACCCTTGTTGAAAATTATTTGACCGTATATGGAAGGGTTTATTTCGGGGCTCTCTATTCCATGATCATTGCTTTTTCTGTATTCTACTTCCTCACATTTGATTTGTAGTAAGTTCTGAAGTCAGGATGTGTTAAATCTCGCGCATCCTACGTTTCAAGATTGCTTTGGCACCTTCTGTGTTACACGTATAAATGAATGAACGGGTTCTCTTGAAGCAAAAGCGTGTTGTGATAGAAAATAGAAGGACTTTCTTTACCTGGATGGTCAGACAGACTCTCTCTGAGTAGGGAAGGTAAAGAGGCAGCGTTCGCTTGACTGCTCTGAGCAAAAATATGGATGAATGGGTCTTACCACTTGAGAGTGATTCGTTAGGAAAAATCTAATATATAGGCAGATTTGTGAACCCTTGACCTTATGATTGAACTGCAGTATTAATTTTGACAGTTCTCCATCCTTCTTAGACTTAAAGCATCTGTGACATTTGGTTTCTTACATAAGGTGACATTGTTCAATAAACTTTTTCCTTGGAGCATTCTGAACCTCACTTTTTAACTCCTGGATATCAACAATATAACAATGGTTATTTTCTGAAACCAAGAGAAATCTTTTTTTTTTTCTTTTAAACCTTATTTATTAATTGTCAGGGAGAAAGAGAGCAGCAGGTAGAGGGAGAAGCAGGCTGGCTGAGCAAGGAGCCCGATGTGGGACTCCATCCCAGGACCCTGGGATCATGACCTGAGCCAAAGGCGGACACTTAACCAACTGAGCCACCCAGGTGTCCCAAGAGAAATCTTTTTAAGACTTTTAAGATTGAAGGTACACAGAAGTATCATTAGTCACTAGTACTAGATGCAATCTATTCACAGAAATGAAATAATGATTATTTCTTTAAAGACTGTATGAAAGCTGGTTACAGAGGTGACAAGCAGTTTCAGTCACCTTACCTTCAGAAAGGATTTACATGCTGAGGGTTCTAGCTTTGTATTCAATAAAGTGAGAATCGGATCTGACCTCCCTTGCAACTTAAAATGACTTGAGTTAGTCTGTGAGATAGTTTTAAAGTATATCAAGCCCAGAAAGGAATATGTGCTAGAGTTAGCCTTGAGAGAGCTTGGCAGAGTGGCTAAGCTTGCTGCTTGCTGTCCCCTACCCAGACTGAAGATGTCCTAATCCATTTACTTTTACAAGTACCAGGGGAAAAAAGAGATCCACCTGTCTTTGGAGCTGATGACCACAGCTTGCCCTTGCAGAGGCCTGCAGTTCATGTCTTGTAGTGGGACCCATGGACCAGCTGTTAATTTATGGAGGATGCGGTTGCATTCTTTTTTTTTAAATTTTAAATAAACAGGCAGACAAGTTAAAAGTAACCACAAGGGGCACTTTTACCCTGTTAACAATGTCAGTATTCATTTCAGAGGTTTTATTAAAAATTCCTGACACACAACCTGCACTTACTAGGTTACCATATGGCGTGCCAATTTAAACAGTTTTCTACATTTTGGTCAGGAGTATGCTAATTTTCTGTACTTTAGCAGTCAGAGAAAACAGCATCTCAGGATAATTTTAATTAGCATTTTTCCTATTAAATGAATATGGTAAACATGTTATAGGTCTAAGGCATCTTTCATATCTGGCCATTTTTCCACTGGATTGATGGTCCTTTATTAACACAGGTAGTTCTTTAACGAATCAGAAATTTAGCTGTGTTTTCAAAGCTACCCCAAAATCTGAGATACACAGTTCATAAAACCTGCATGTATTAAGGAATTATAAAGTGATTCTGGAGCAGCCATCATCTAGGTTGAAAAATGGAATAGTTTCAGGACCTGAAGGCTCCCTGTCTGTTTCTCTTACTAGCTGCTGCCCTCCTCCCGTCACTAAGCTCACTTTTGTGGTAATCATTCATGATTTACTTTATAGCCCTCCCCTCTGTACATGCCTGTAGTTTAACTTCGGATGTTCTTAAACTTGATGTATATGTGGCATCATACTGTGTTCTTTGGGGTGTTAGCTGTAAGGCGAATCCATGTTGATGAATTGTAGTTGTTGCTTTTCATTGCTGTTGTGACATTCATACAATGGAATACCAAGTTCTTTATCCATTTTACTGTTGATGGACATAATGTTGCTATGATCATTCTGGTACATTCTCCTGGTGTACATGTGAAAGTGTTTCTTTTAGAGAGAAAGATAAGCACATGTAAAACTTGACTAGCTAATGGCAGATTGTTTTCCAGAGTTGCTGTGCCATGTTTCACTCCCATTAGCGGTGTGCAAGTTACTTGACAATCTCTGCATCTGATAATTTCAGGCTTGTTAATTTTTTTTTTTTTTTAATCTCTCAGGTGGGATTTTCTTTTTCTTTTCTTTTTTTTTTTTTTTAAAGATTTTATTTGACAGAGAGAGAGACAGCCAGCGAGAGAGGGAACACAAGCAGGGGGAGTGGGAGAGGAAGAAGCAGGCTTCCAATGGAGGAGTCTGATGTGGGGCTCGATCCCAAAACGCCAGGATCACGCCCTGAGCCAAAGGCAGACATTTAACGACTGAGCCACCCAGGCGCCCCCAGGCTTGTTAATTTTTGTCAACCTGCAGTATGTAAGAGTTTCTTGTGTTTTGACTGATTCTCCCCCCCCCCACAATGATGTTGAACATCTCTTCAGATGTTTATTGGCCTTCAAGCTTTTTTTTTTTCTTTAATACAGTGCTTGTTGAAGTCAGCCCATTTTTTCTTTTTTAAAAAATTGATATGTAGGAGTTTTTTGCTTTCTTTTTTTTTAAATTGAAGTACAGTTGACATACAATATTACACTAGTTTCAGGTGTACAACATAATAATTTGACATTTCTTTGCATTTATTCAGTGCTCATCACATTAAGTGTAGTTTGTAACCATACAAAGTTATTGTATTATTAACTCTATTACCTATGATGTCCTTTCATTCTCATGATTTATTTATAACTGGAAGTTTGTATGTCTTAATCCCCTTCACCTATTTTGCCATCCTCCTTCCTCCCTCCCCTCTGGCCACCACCAGTTTGTTCTCTATCGAGGAGTCTGTTTCTGGTTTTTATCTGTTTTGTTAGATTCCACACAGATGTGAAATCATATGGTATTTGTCTTTCTGTGTTGGACTTCATTTAGCACGATATCTTCTAGGTCCATCCATGTTGTCACACATGGCAGGATTTCATTCTTTTTTAATATTCTTTTTCTACAATATTCCATTGTGTATATATATACACCACATCTTTATTTATCTGTGGACACTTAGGTTGCTTCCATATCTTGGCTATTATAAATAACTGCAATAAACATAAGGGTGCATGTGTCTTTTTGAAATAGTGTTTTTGTTTTCTTTGGGTGAATATTCAGAAAAGGAATTACTGGATCCTGTGATACTTCTGTTTTTAGTTTTTGAGGAATGTCCATACTGTTTTCCGGACAGGCTGCACCAGTTTACGTTCTCACCAACAGTGCATAAGGGCTTCCTTCTCTTCACATCCTCACCAACACTTGGTATTTATTTTTTTCATACTAGCTATTCTGACAGCTGTGAGGTGGTATCTCACTATGGGTTTGATTTGCATTTCCTTGGTGATTAGTGATGCTGAAAATGTTTTCATGTGTCTGTTGGTCATCTGTGTATCTTTGGAGAAATGTCTGTTCTGGTCCTCTGCCTGGTTTTTTAAAATTTAATTTTTTATTTATACTTTGTTTGATGTTGGAGTTCTTCACTTATTTTGGATATTAACCCCTTATTATATACATCATTTGCAAATAGCTTCTCCCATTCCGTATGTTTTCATTTTGTTTCCTTTGCTGTACAAAACCTTTTATTTTGATGTAGCCCCAGTTCTTTATTTTTGCTTTTGTTTCCCTTGCCTGGGAAGACTTAGCCATAAATAAGTTGCTAAGGCCAATCCAAGAGTTTACTGCCTGTGTTTTATTTTAGGAATTTTATGGTTTTGGGGTGCCTGGGTGACTCAGTCTGTTAAGCATCTGCGTTTGGCTCAGGTCATGATCTCCAGGTCCTCGGATCAAGCCCCACCTGAGGCTCCCTGCTCAGCGGAGTCTGCTTCTCCCTCTCCCTCTATGTGCACGTGCGCTTGCTCTCTAATAAATCTTAAAAAAAAGTTTTATGGTTTCAAGTCTTAAATGTAGGTCTTTTATCCATTTTGAGTTTATTTTTGTGTATGGTATAAGACAGTGGTCTCGTTTCCTTCTTTTGATGTAGCCATCTAGTTTTCCCAGCACCACATATTGATGAAATTGTCTTTTCCCCCAATTGTATATTTTTACCTTTTATAGTAGATTAATTGGCCACTTAAGCATGGGCTTATTTCTGGGTATTCTTTTCTTTGATCCATGTATCTGTTTTGTCCCGATACTATACTATTTTGATTACTATAGCTTTGTAGTAGTTTGAAATCCAAGATTGTGATACTTCCAGCTTTGTTCTTTCAAAAGATTGCTTTGGCTATTCAGGGGTCTTTTGTGGTTCCATACAAATTTTAGGGTATCTGTTCTAGTTCTGTGAAAAGTGCTATCAGCATTTTGATAGGGATTGCATTGAATCTGTAGATTGCTTTATGTAGAATGGACATTTTAACAGTATTTGTCTTTCCAATTATTTTTTTTTGTCTGACTGTTAAGGCTAGGACAGGACTGTGTTGAATAAAAACGGTGAGAGTGGACGTCCTTGTCTTGTTACTGACCTTAGTGGGAAAGCTTTCAGCTTTTCACCATTGGGATGTTAGCTGTGGATTTGTCGTGTATGGCCTTTATTATGCTGAGGTGTATACCTGCATTGTTAAAGAGTTTTTATCATGAACAGATGTTGAATTTTGTCAAATGCTTTTTCCGCATCTATTGAAATGACCATATCCATTATATCCTTTATTTTGTTAATGTGGTATATCATGTTGGTTGATTTGTGACATTGAACCATCCTTGCAACCCAGGAATAAATTCCACTTGATCATTTATTTCTGTTCTAATCTTTATTTTTCCTTTCTTTTGCGATTTTAGGTTTTGGTCTTCTTTTTCTAGCTCATTTGGGTGTAAGGGTAGGTTGTTTGAGATTTTTCTTGCTTCTTGAGGTAGGCCTGTATTGCTAAACTTCCCTCTTGGAACCACTTTTGCTGTATCCCGAAGGTTTTGATCTCTTGTGTTTTCATTTTCATTTGTTTCCATGTACTTTTTTAATTCTTCTTTTATTTCCTGGTGATCCATTCATTGTTCAGTAGTTTGTTACTTAACCTCCATGTATTTGTCTTTCCAATTTTTTCATTGTGTTTGACTTCCAGTTTCATAGTATTGTGGTCAGAAAAGATGCACGATATGACTTCAGTCTTTCTGAACTTGTTTGGTGGGCTAATATGTAATCTGTTCTGCAGAATGTTCCATGTGCATTTGAAAAGAATGTGTATTATGTTTTAGGATGGAATGTCCCAAATATATCTGTTAAATCCATCAGTGTGTCATTCAGATCTATCTAAATTTTCTGTTTAGATGATCTGTCCACTGATGGGAGTGGGGTGTTAAAGCCCCCTACAATGATATATTACTGTCAGTTTCCCCCTTGATGTTTGTTAATATTTGTTTTATATATTGGGTGCATAAATATTCACAATTGTTAGCTCTTCTTGTTGGATTGTCCCTGTATGATTTTATAGTGTCCTTCTTTGTCTTTTGTTACAGTCTATACACTTATTTAAGGGTTTTTAAAAATTTGAGAGTGAGTGAGCATGTGCACGAGTGGAGGGAGGGATGGAGGAAGGGACAGAGGGAGATAGAGAGAGAAGCAGATTCCCCCACTGAGCGCAGAGCCCCATGTGAGGCTTGGTCCCAGGACCCTGAGATTATGACCCGAGCCCTGAGATCATTACCTGAGCGGAAGTCAGACATTTAACCAACTGAGCCGCCCAGGGGCCCCTATTTAAGTATGTATGTATTTATTTAACTAGGCTCCATGCCCAACATGGGGCTTGAACTCGTGACTCTGAGATCAAGAGTCTCATGCTTTACCAACTGAGCCACCCAGACACCCCTACAGTCTTTGTTTTAAAGTTTAGTTAGTCCAGTGTAAGTACTGCCACCCACTTTCCCCCCCCATCCATTTGCATAGAATATCTTTTTCCATATGGACCTTCACTTTCAGTCTTTCTTTGGATCTTGTAGGAAGCATATAAATAGGTCTTGTCTTTTTATCCATTCAGTCACCCTGTGTCTTTTGACTTAAAAGTAAATGTGCATTTAGTTCATTTACTTTTTAAGTATTCATTGATACGTACTTTTTGACATTTTGTTGTTTCCTGGTTGTTTGTAGTTCTGTGTTCTTCTCTTGATCTCTTCCCTTATGATTTGATGACTTTATTTAGTGTTATGCTTGGGTTCCGTTCTGTTTTTTGTGAATCTATTTTAGGTTTTTGGTTGGTGGTTACTGAGGTTCATATATAATATTCTTTGTATATACAGTCTAAATTGTTGATGGTCGGATATGTTTGAATACATTCTGAAAGCACTATATTTTTACTCCCTCAGCCTGCTCCACATTTTATGTACATATTGTCCTATTTACATCTTTTCATTTTGTGCCCTTTATCTAATTATTATAGATATAATTGATTTTACTTTTGTCTTTTAACCTTCATACTAGCTTTATAAGTGATTGATCTAGTACCTTTAGTATGTGTTCGCTTTTACCGGTGAATTTTTTCTTTTCATAATTTTCTTCTAATTATGGCTTTTTCTTTTCTGCTTACAGAAGTCCCTTTAACATTTCTCGTAAGGCTAGTTTAGTGGTGGCAAACTCCTTTAACTTTTGTTTGTCTGGTAAACTGTCTGTCTTTCAGTTCTGAGTGATAACCTTGCTGGGGCAAGTAGTCTTGATTGTGCTTTTCCCCAGCACTTGGGATGTATCATGCCACTCCCTTCTGACCTGCAGTTTCTGCTGAAAGAAATCTGATAGCCTTATGGGGTTTCCTGTGTAACTATGTGCTTTTCTCTTGCTGCTTTTAAGAGTCTCTTTTTGATTTTTGACATTTTAATTATGTGTCTTGGTATGGAGCTTCTTGGGTTCATCTTGTTTAGGGCTCTCTGCACTTCCTGGACCTAGCTGGCTGTTTTCTTCCCTAAGGGAAGTTTTCAGTGATTATTTCTTCGATTATTTCTTCAAATAAGTTTTCTGCCCCATTCTTTTGCGACTCCGTATAATGCAAACGTTATGCTTGATGTTGTCACAGAAGTTCTTTAACCTGTCCTCATTTAAGATTTTTTTATCTTTTTGCCGTTCAGCTTGGGTGCGTCCCATTACCTTGTCTTCCTGATTGCTGGTCCTTTCCTCATCTGCTCATCTGCTTTTGATTCTTTAGTGTAGTTTTCATTTCAGTTATTTTATTCTTCAACTTCGTTCTGAGTTCATTCACTTTTCTCAAGTCTAATGCGGGTCTTTATGACCATTACCCAAACGCTTCATCAGGTAGGTTGCTTACTTCTTGTTTCCTTTAGTTCTTTTTCTGAGGTTTTGTGTTGTTTTTTTGTTCAGAACATATTCCTCTGTCTCATTTTGTCTGTTTGTTTCTGTATATTAGATATGTCAGTTATATCTCCTGTACTTGAAAGTAGTGGCCTTATGTGGAAAATGCCCTGAGGAGTCCAGTACCTCAATCCTCCCTGGTCACCAGTACCAGGCACTGTAGGGCTATCCTGTATGTGGGCTGTATGTACTTTCCTGTTGTGTCTGGTCTGCAGTGGCTAGGGGTGCTCTGACAGGTGGGACTGGCCCCCAGCACAACTGGCTGAGAGGCCTGACTGTAGCTGCTGCTGGTTTGTTGGTGTTGTTAGCTCTTGGTGGATTTGTAGTTTTTGAAAAGAAATACATACATATTTATACTCAATTTTGCCCTTTATTTGTATGTGTTGCAGATAGCTTTTCCCAATTAGTAGCTTGTCTCTTCTCCTTGTGATACCCTCAATTTAAAAATGTCTCTTATCCTTTTTCAGAACGCCAGTCTGAATTGCCAACCCAAAGTAAGGCCAGCTTCCCTAGTATTCTCAGTGACCCAGACCCAGACTCTTCTAATTCTGGATTTGACAGCTCGGTTGCCTCTCAAATCACGGAAGCTTTAGTCAGTGGACCAAAGCCACCTATTGAAAGTAGGTATACATAATTTTATACACTTGGGTTTTATTTTACCAGCATCCTGAGACTTTTGGTTTTTTAAAACATGGTGTTATTTTTTATTGCTCCTTAAACTTGAATTCAGTGAGAAATCTAGTGTCTAGTAGAACATAGCAGAGATGGTCAGTTAAGTTAGCTTCTTCTTTAATAAAATTGTATAATAAGTTTTTTATTAGCAGCATTCCTGAAGATATAAATTCCAATTTTACTGAGTCTTTTATAGATATTTTTCTTCTATAGTGCTTTATCAATCTTATCACTCTCATTACCTTCTCCCTTGTAAAGTTTTACTGATCTTATAGTTCTTAGTTTAATTCAAATAAAACACCTATGGAACTTGAAATAATATAGCTCCATCTTTTGGTTTCACAGGCTTTTATGTGGTTTTAATGATGAAGGCATGCTTTATACTTAGGAATAAAAAAATGTTCTCCAAATTACAGTGTTACCACGAGTTTAAAACGTGCATTACTTTAATGTCATTACCAGATCTTTGGCATAAATGGGTTTAATATCTGAAGTCTCAGCCAGTCACAAGTGTCCCTGAAGGCCCATGGCACGTGCTGATTTTTATTTAATACTTGCTTAGGCACAACTTTGTGTTACATGAGCCACCAGAAAGGTAGGTGAGAAGCAGATCAGTTAGCTACTGAGTCTAGCTCTAAGCATCAGGCATCTGAACCTTGCAGGAATGTTTTCCTTATTGCATAAGTAGTGCTTCTCAGGAAATGTTAAAAATTTTGTTTTTTCCTTTAAGTGGTCTGAAAAGATTGATACGCTAGTCCTGGTGATATAAGTAAAGTATGAGTATAGTTTAAGATAAACTGATGATTCTTAGCCAGAAAACCTTATCAGTAAACTAATCTCAAATTTGGTAGGGGCCAGGATCCAGGACCAGAATAGGCCATCTTAGGCCCTGTGGGGAGTGAGGTGTGAAATTTGTTCACCAAAAATCCCAGCCAGCATTTATTTTAGTGGGTTATAACTTAGGGATCAATCTTGTTTCACAAAATAGTTGAGGTATTGAGTCATTGCATTTTCCTGTCATACTTTCACTGTTTTATGAGAATATGGGATTTGTGGATTTAGGGATTTATGTGCAAGTCTCTGGATTCATTTGAAAATGTTAAAGGCAGCTACACTTTTCTGTTTCCTGCCATTTCATCTCCAGAGGTTATAAGATACAAAAACAAACAAAAAAACCAGTGCAAATAATAGTGGTCTCTGGGTAAGAGTAGGATGAATGAGATCAAATAGCATTTCATTTTTCCCATCAGAACTTTTACCAGTATATGAGGTTGTAGCCTTTGCTTCTGAGTGGTGATGCTTACCTGAATTAAAAATTGTCAGATCATGGTGTAGTGCCTTTCTCTCTTGAAAAGTAGATTTGATCTCTAACATAATAACGTTAGATCAGTGTTTCATTTTGTTGGATTCTGAACAAAACTCTTATTAATAATCATCTCTGCGTTGGATTTTGAAGTTTGAGAGTTCGATGTAGATGTGTATAGATGGTAGTTTACTGATAGAAGCAAACATTCCTATTCTCATTACAGGCCATTTCCGGCCAGAGTTTATTCGTCCGCCACCTCCACTCCACATTTGTGAGGATGAGCTGGCTTGGCTGAATCCAACAGAGCCTGACCATGCGATTCAGTGGGACAAATCAATGTGTGTCAAGAACAGCACTGGTGTGGAGATCAAGCGAATAATGGCCAAAGCCTTCAAAAGCCCCTTATCTTCTCCTCAACAAACACAGGTATGTATGTATTGTAAGCATTTTGTCCTTAATCCTCCGTATGATAAATGAAAAATAAATGATCCTGTCAACAGGAGGCAGCAGTAGGAAGTGTTTTGGATCCAAGGAGTCTTGGATCTCTGGACCTTTGTTCTGCTTCTCCAGCTCTGGTCATTTTACTCTGGTGGGGAAAGACAGATCTCACATTTTTGGCACATTGCATACATTGTTACATTTAAGCTGGACAGTAACTCTACTGAGGGTAAGATTATTAACATTTTATAGAAGAGGAGGAAAATGAGACCGGGAGAAGGTAAAGTAGCCTCCATCACATGGCTGGTTAGTGGTGGATTTGATAGCCCCTGCTGCCCAAGTGTAAGACTCCCCTGGGGGAAAAGGGAAGGACACCTGGTGGGTGTTTTCTGTTTGGAGAATTTTATCCAGGTTGCATACTTTCACATTAGAACTTGTGAGGACCTATTGACACTTCTAATCCAGTTTACCACCAAAAAATGTAATTTTTCAAAGTCAGATAATAGTTGTGTTTGTAGTTCACTTTGTTTGCTAGGCCATCTTGAAACACAGTCCACTGTGGTAGTTGCAGGTAGGTAAAGGAGAGAGCATAGGGAATGTGTAAGAAAACACTTATTCGGCAGAGATGTTTTTGAAGAACCTGTTTGAATTGCAGTGTGAGCAGGACCTGCACTGTATCGTCCTGCCAAGTGAGAGGCACTGTAACTGTAAAGACCGCAGCTCTCCCTCTTCCCATCCTGCTTCTCTCCTCAAGCATTTGTTCTCCACCTGGGGCTGTACTCTTGTTTCTCATGTCCCTCAGTTCTGTGGTGTGTGCTTTTCTGGAGAGCTGGTTGGCAACTAAATTATTTTAGGTTCTAACAGATGACAGAAAAAGTCTATAAAGGAGTTAAGGATGATATTGTTACAGTCCAGACAGTTCTATCCAGCCAGGCAGTGCTGAGTCTGGCTTACCGTCCAGGAGGGATCACTAGCATGTTTATAAACAGTCTTTACAGTTCAGTTGTCAATTTAAAAATCAAGACATGATTTTAATGGTTTGAGGGAAGAAATTTATGAAGTTGGTTCAATGCAGGCAATTTTACAGCTTGTTTTTATAGGCAAGAGAAAATATTTGACTCAAGAACCTCTCTCTTTTTGTAAATTTGGTTGTATTTAGCTCTTGGGTGAGTTGGAAAAAGACCCCAAACTCGTTTATCATATTGGCCTCACTCCAGCCAAACTTCCTGACCTGGTGGAAAACAACCCTCTAGTTGCTATAGAAATGCTGCTGAAGTTAATGCAGTCAAGCCAGATCACAGAGTATTTTTCGGTCCTGGTCAACATGGACATGTCCTTGCATTCAATGGAAGTTGTAAATCGGTAAGTTTTTAATAATCAGGTGTGGGGGAGGGGTGGGGGAGTATAGACCCTGATTTAAACAGCCAGAAGGGAAAGACTTAGAACAAATTTTAAGGATTTTTTTTTTTTTTTAACCTTCTTGAAATTGTACTAAAGACAGTGTCCTTTTAAGCTAATCAATCAATCAACCAGTGAAAAAAAGCCTGGCTGGAAGCCCCGTGATCAAAAGCACGGGTACAGGAGAGTCTTCTTTTGGGGTGGGAGAGGGAGGCAGCATGAGGTTTTCAACTTTATTTTCTGTCACTGACAAAACTAGTTAGCTGCTTGTTGAAAATATATTACTTCATTTCTGCATTCTCCTGCGCAAGCCTTTCCCCTTTGTAGACTCACAGTTCCTTCAGGGGCTTCCTCTGCTCCAGTCCTTGGATTGACCTACCTCTGGGTGCTTGCTGCTTCCCCTCCACTCCATTCTTACATAGCATTATTGTCTTCACCAGATATTTGTTTTTAGTCCAAGAACAACCACATCTTTTTTATCAGTATTATTCTTTCTAGAGAACAAGTTCAAGGACAAGGTTTGTTCCTTGTGTCCCCCACCCCCACCCTTTCCCCATCTCAAATGACCACAGCGCTATTCCTTGGAGCAGTCGTTCCTCAGTGCCTTATGGAAAAAGGTTCTACGGTCAAATAAGTTTAGAATTTCTTTTGGAAATTCATAGCCTATAGTTAGCATAAATTCCCTTTATCTGAACATGGAATTCCCATCCCATCTTTTTGTTTTCCTTAAACATTCTACAGAATCCTTTCTCTAATACGCCACCATGCTGCCTTCTGTCACATTCCATCCAGGTCTCTACCACCGTGTTCCTAAACAGACCACACCGAGTCCCAGATTCCAAGCTTTTCCTCTGATCATTCACTAGGTTATTAGGAACACTTCTAGGTTTCAGTTGACCTTTCAAGGCTTTTCCCATCTTTTAACTTACAATGCTTCTTACAAACCCCTCATTTTTTAGCATTTAGTTATATAGTATACTATTTACTTACTGAACTATATCTTCTTGGATATACCACCTTCCATATCACTTAGGTGTAACTGGGGCTTAGTAAATGTTACTTATTAGACCTTGAAGACCATTGACTATGAACTCTGATTCAACCAAAAACATTACACACAGAAATGTGGTGTTCAGAAAAAATGAGTAGTTACCATGTGTAATGCTAAGTACAGACTTAAAAATGGAAGTGTCCTTTATTAATTAAGCAGGGCGACTCAGGCTTATTTGAATAAATGTTTAAAACTAGGTAAGTGATCACAAATCAGAAATTTTCACTAAATAACCATAAAATAAAAAATTTCTCTTTGGTTAAGTGTTTAATAGCCCTAACTTTTAAACAGACTAACTACAGCTGTTGATCTACCTCCTGAATTTATTCACCTTTACATATCAAATTGCATCTCTACTTGTGAACAAATTAAGGATAAATATATGCAGGTAAGTAACAGAAACTTTTATAAATTTTATAAATACCTGCCAAGAAAACGGGTACACTAAAAAAATTTTTTTTTCCCCCAGAATCGTTTGGTGCGTCTTGTGTGTGTCTTTCTCCAGTCCTTGATCCGTAACAAAATTATTAATGTGCAGGACTTATTTATAGAAGTGCAGGCATTCTGTATTGAATTCAGTAGGATACGAGAAGCCGCTGGCCTTTTCCGGTTGTTGAAGACATTGGATACTGGAGAAACACCTTCTGAGACCAAAATGTCAAAATAATACCTCATCAGAACCACCGCATTCACTGTTCAGCTGTATTGTGACTTAATTTTTAAAACTGTTAGAACCTTGAGTGAATTGCTTGGCCCAATGCATATAAACACCACTTTATCTACTTAAAGCAAAATTTTACTTTCCTGGATGACTTTTTCCTTGAGATGGATTTTTGGTAAGATTTTGGGAAAATGTGTCTTTTCGGTGTCGTGCTGACGATCAGGAGTAACGGTTATCCACAAAGTTTTTGCAAACAAGTAGATGAGCTCTTTAGCACGGTAGAGCAGAGTGCCTGTTTTTGTTTAAAACACAAGTTACAGGCTGCTGCTAAATCAGGAATCCAGTTTTCTTAAGGTTCTAATATTAAAAGTATTTAATGAGAGTCTACGAAGACATTCTTAATAATTTGTCATACTGCCCCTGAGATGAAATCAGTTGAATGTTTTTGACTCAAGTGGCAAACAGAAGTTTGGTCCTTGAACCCATTTGTGCGTATAGCCTCTAATTTCTCATTAAGCACAGTATGAACCAAGGACATGCTTCTAACTTGATCCTTTCTTGTCATGGGGACTTAAGACAACAAAATACAGGCATTTCTTGGACCTCTTATAAACATGGGAACTCTTAGAAACTGTTTTTTGAGACTACAGTAGCTGGTATAATTTTGTTTTTTTCTTCTTGAGATGTTAGTTCTCTAGTTATTAGTCTAAGGTGGTTATTTTTTAGTTTTAAGGAAAAGTATTAGTCCATGCTTTGGGAGATAATTACCACAACTGAGGAACTGTCACGTAAAACCTTTTCCTGAGTGGGAACTGAACCTGCTGTCTATGGTGGGACAGATGGCCTGTTCGAGACGTAGGAGAACAAGGTGGCATCGTGTGGGCTGTTATCCCTCACTTAACTTTGGACAACAGTGCCTTACATTAAAGTTTTTTATGAACTGTATTATCTGATGTGTTTTTTTTACTTGAAGAAGCCATGAAAAATTCCTCACTGACTGAGGTACTTCCAAAGCATAGTTATTATAAGGAAATCATCTGTTCAACAGGAATTACTTTCCATTTTAACCCTGAGCAAAAGTTAAAACCACTTGGCTTGGTGTCCTTTAAAATGAGTACAAATAAATTCCAATCTTGGAATATTGACAAAAGAGTACTTATAAGAAATTTTATACCTTAGCTATTCTTACAAAAGTAAGGGATTTGTAAATATATTTGCTTAAAGGAAAGAAGAACCCAAGCCCGTATCACAAGAGGAATGCCTTTAAACATCCAAAATTCTACCAACCTTGATTTCTGTCCATACCTAAAAGTGGACATTTACTATTTTACATACTCGGTTTGGGAAAAGAAACCATTCATTATGCAGTTACTTTTTGGAATGGCAAAAGTTTGGGCCACTGCGGAAGCAATCCAAACTCAGGCCCGAGAACCTACTGACGCCCTGATCATGTTGAATGCATGGCCAACAGCACTGTAACTCACGCCTGAACAAAGCTTACCTAACACGCATTTCCTCTAGTAAGGCACTTCACAGCCTTCATCATGTGCTGAGAACAGTAGATAACACTATGCTTGGGGGCCATTTTAAACTGAAATCACCAAGGTACAAAATTTGAAAAACATGGTACTAAATGGACTGGAAAAGGACACAGTGTTGACAATTTGAGAGCTGAAACAAGAAGGCAAAGTGTCCTCTTGTTCAACCTTAACTGGAAAACCGTGTCCGGTGCCTCAAAATTTTCACCACATTGTATGGGTATGTGTCCACCACAGCTGCACAAGCACCACACATCCTGATTTTGGGGTTACAGATAAATTTCAGTAGGCAAATTTACAAACAGGGACTCTGCAAATAAAGAGACTGACTACTGCTAATCATTTCAAGATCATACTACTGGTGTTTACTTGAAAGAGGTAAGATTTTTAAATCTAAATAGCTTACAAAGAATATAGTAATATTTAGGGAACATTTTATAAAAAAGAAAAATCAGGTTTACAACACCAGCAAAAGGTTCTTCATTAAACATGTTTAAAAGTAGAAGAAAGTTTACCTGAAATAAATTATAATCCTGGGACTCAGTAACTGTAATCAACTTTTAAGTGTAGCTCAATAAACTGCCATGTTTGAAACAACACATCTTGAATTCTCTGAATTCTCTGGCTCCAATTTCTAGCTGTAAAATCTTCAAATTACCTGTTAAGAAGATAGCACTAAGTTACATCTTAGGGTAGAAATAAAAGACACTTCAAAAAAGAAAATAATTTGGATCCTAAGCTGTAACTATTTCAAGTAATTCCCTTTAACAGTGTTTATACATTTAAACAACTTAAAAGAAATGGTTATCACTTACCTTTCTTACAGAGTACACATTTTCACAAACCCTTTTTTCTTTAAAGATTTTGAGAGCAGGGGAGGGGCAGAAAGTCTTAATTAAGCAGACTCCCTGCTGAACAGGGAGCCCAACATGGGGCTAGATTTCACGACCTTGAGATCATGACCTGAACTGAAAGAGAGTCAAATGCTCAAACAACTAAGCCACACAGGCGCCCCCATGTCCACAAACTTTCAAGCAGCATGTACCACTAAATATGTTCTGTAATGACTCACATTCCCATGAAGAACAATGGATCCCATACCTATTTAAAAAATTTTTTTCTTCTTTTAAAGTAGGCTCCACACCTGGTGTGGAGCCCAGTGTGGGGCTTGAACTCAGAACTGTGAGACTGAGACCTGAGCTAAGATCAAGAGTCAGACGCTTAACCAACCGAGCCACCCAGGCGCCCCTCATGTACCTATTTTAAATACTTTGAGTAACAGCACTTTAAGATAACACTTTAAGGATATCTCAAAAATTAATGCATGGGAAGAACTTTTTACATATTCTTTAAAATTCTTGCACCCTCTACTAAGACATTTTGCTGGTTTCACTTTAATCAGATCTTTTTATGCAAACTACTACTGTTCTAATCAGGGAATCCCCAAGATGCTTCCAAAAGCACTTAACAATCCTGGGATCATATACCTATGCAGTCAAGCCCACAGAAAGTACTGGTGTTCCCAGGTTTCTCATTAGCCTACCCCTCATCAAAAAGAAGTGACTTTTCTATTCTTAATGTGATACACATTACCTTTTCAATTTATAATTTCTACTTTGCTCTTAGAATAAGGGCAAATCTCTAGCTGCATGGCTGATGACATTACAGAAATTTCACTTTTATAACCAGAATTACATGTTAGCATTTTTAAAAGTGAAATGCTTGTCTTTTTAAAACTTCAAAAACGAAATTAACTGGGAAAGGCGTAGGTGGCTTTTCTAATTGGTTGTTGCATCACAGAAGCACAGCGCATGTTACACACAAGACTCATTTTGGTTCCGGCCAGCAGCCTGTGATTTGTAAATCACAAAATATGGTTTGTGCTGAGCTCAAAGAAACTGCTTTTGACCAAACATGTAATTACCTCAAGTTCTAGTTAGTAACATACACATACTGATTTAATCTCAGCCTTCACTGAGCAAATAAACTTTAATGTTCTCAAAAGAAGAGACTGGCCAATTAAGCTATCCTCTTGGGGAATTTGGTTACATGAGGTATTCCATCCAAGTGAAAACACACCTGTTCTTGAAAGTCTATTATTGTTTTATGGTTCTAGCAGTCCTTGATTCAGCAGTACACCATAAAGTACGTAGAAAGGTGTTTACTACTCAGTTAAGGCCCGATGTCTCAGATTCACCAATTATTTTTTCTTAAAAATATCTGAGCTCTTTTAGGGAGGACCCCTCTTGGAAAGCCTGCCCAAGTGCAAAGCTCTAATCCTGACGTTACTGAGGTCAGACCAGTGGTTCGCTTCCGGAGATTTTGTCATCGTGCACCCCAGAGAGAGCAAACTGCTGATGGGCACACTGCAATTCGGCCTTTTATTGTCATCACTCCTCAGTGACCACAGGGAACAATCTCTCAGGAAAGGTTTTGTATACCGAAGATCCCCCAAAAGTCAGCAAGCAAGGAAGTTTACCTGCCGAAGGTGCTATGTTTTTGTGCTTCTCCTGGCCTTTGTGGTTTTCTGGTGGGAAACTCAGGAGCAGCACCAGCGGGCAGCGGAGGGCAGAGTGCTTCCTTCACATGCTGCCTGTGACTTTGAAAGTTTAAAAAAAAAAAAAAAATTATATATATATATATATACTGTTTCTACACTATCTGTAAACAAATGGCTTTTATGACAATTCTTAGAAGGAAAATGACTACTGCCATAAATGGTATGACTAATCTTAACCAAACCTCTCTGGTTTACTCTTCCTTCCTTACATTCTCTGTTATTCCAAATAGCATTTCATCAATTTTATGTCTCAGCAAAAATTCTGCTAATATTTGATCCTTCTCAATCATATTTACTTCTATCTTAAAAAAAAAAGCCTAACAAAGGAAACGTTCAAAGTGTTGCAGTTTTCTATTTCCTCTTGGTAATTCCCTTCTTTGCTATTGAAGACATGTTTCTAGAGAGACCAGACCACCACAATTCTTCCAATCTCTTCTATTTATAGTGTTCAAACTTTTGAATTAAGGAGAGCTATGTCCGATAGCTGCTAATTAAGAAATCACACTTCTGTAATTATCAAAAACAATTTACCTTGATCTGTCATAGTATTGTTTTTAAAAGTCTGCTTCCCTGGATACTACAAAGAATTATTAATTAAAGCATTTCTCCCAGGTATGTATCTTAAAATACAAAAAGCAAAATACCTACTTGGTACAGAATTAAGGACAGACTTTCCTACTCTTAAAGAACCACAGAAGGCAGACTTCGAACATAATGGCTATTACGGAAACCTGCTTTGAGGCTGTCTGTTAAAATGAGAGCTCCAAGTAAGACAAGTTTTGTTTCAGTAACTCAAACTGAATCTGGCCAGAGTTTACATCAGTAAAGTGGAAAAAAAAAAAAAAAAAAGTAAAGTAAAACTCACCAAGTGTTTCACTATGAGTGGCTAGAATCCAGGTGCAACAAATGGTTTGAAAAAAAAAAAAGCTATATGCAACTTAGATACAGCTGTAAGAATAAATTCTTTAAATTTTTTTAAACTCTATTTTTCTCAATAGACATTTATTTTTACTCACAAAATAAAGATATACACAGCAACTGGCTTAGAAGCAACAAAGGACAACAGTTTCAAGTTAAGAAATAACTCTCCCTCATCCTCAACTTCCACCTCCAAGAAGGGAGAGAAAAGTGTGTGTGCCTGATCATTTTAGAAAACTTAAGAGCACAGCCTCCAAAAGCTTTACTTTAACCTGACCCTTTCACCTACAAGTAAGAACAGCCAAGATTAAAAAGGATAGATGATGACACAAGGTCATGATCATTAAGTCTGCTTTAAATCCATCAAGAGAACTGGTTACTTATTTTGTAACAACCACAGTCAAAATTCTCCATCTATCACCTTTTTAATTGTAAAGATTAAATTGTAGTTGGAACCAATATATTCATCATTTACAAAAAAAGTCTGCCTACTCGATTTCCTTAAGGCAATAAAAAATTTACTGCTCATGTGTGACGCAGAATCTTAGCTTTTTTTATTTGTAAAAAAAAAAGAAAAGGACAAATTTCCCTCTCCTTTAAGGTGTCATAAGAAATTAGGAATTAAAAAGGAAAAATGCAAATCCTAAAGTCTAGTGGTTTTCCTATAATTACAAAGAGAAAACAATGAAGTCTTCTTAGGTTTCAAAGTCTCTATATGACATGGAGGTTCCAGAAAGCTATAGATTTCTCTCATCTCATTCACAGGTTTAATGTTCTAGAAAAGTCTTTCCTCCAGGGAAAACTCGTGCTCAATTACTGAATTGAATTATACAATTCCACTTCCACTAGTCTAAATTCAGTTGCTTAGTCCTTGAGAAACAAAATAATCCTGTTTTCACAGTACTGTAGCAGCTAGTCTACTATTCAGAAACAACCCCCCAACCTGTCCCCTTTAGAGTGCCTTCCTAGTGGTCTCTGTAATAGTCCAAAGCAACATACTGTTTATCATAAATGATACATTTTAGTAGATAAATATATTAAGACTAATCAAAATGTCTCTTTAAGAATAAAATATCTTAGCCCTTTGTATATCAAATCAGAACCTGAAAGGTAAAAGAATGTACATTATCTTCAAATATACAAACTATGTACTGAAGTTAAAAAAAAAAAAAAGTCCTTTAATTCAAGCCAAAGCTCTGTCCATGATGCGGTCACCAGGATGTGCGCTAGGAGGTGGGTCCTCCACGTTGAAGGTTGCTCCTGCCCATTTCTACGACGAAGCAACAAAAACCAGTGTTAGTCACTTAGCATATTCTAAACTTTAATTACATTACCACTGTGACCATTCAGAGACTATACTTCAAGAAATAACAGAAAAATTTAAATAAAACTTACATGTAAAAATGATAACCCATTCCAGGAAGTCATGAAAAATATACAAACATCTTCCTCACATATAGTATGAGAGGTTTTCTAGTATTAGCCTAACCAACATTACTCTGATCAGCATGGGGCTATAAAGACAGTTTTAGTTGGTGGTATTAGTATATGTTTTCAAAAGTAAACCTGAGAGCTATGACGATGACCATGAATGATGGTGTCATGAAATGACCATGAGAACAGCAACCATTTACTGGGTTATGTATGTGACCCTATGAGGACTAGGATGTTACTATGCTCATTTTACACATGATTAAACGCAGGAACAAAGAGATTAAACTATCTTGGAAGAGGAATATGTATTCAACTCCAAACAGACTGGTATTACTAGGAAGAGGAGCACAAAATAATTTCAGCACAAAAGGTTTCTTACAGTAGTAGAATACTTCCTAACATACAGAACCAAAGGCTGAACTCACCTACAGTCGGAGCCAAGAAGGTCAACTGGACAACAGAAGGAGCACTCACCAGGGAAACACTGTCTGGCAAGTAGTCTACCATTAATAACTTCCATTATTATTTTCTTAGTTGCTACTAAGAGCCCAGTAAATTTTTTTTTTTTTTAAAGATTTTATTTATTTAACAGAGGGAGACAGCCAGCGAGAGAGGGAACACAAGCAGGGGGAGTGGAAGAGGAAGAAGCAGGCTCACAGCAGAGGAGCCTGATGTGAGGCTCGATCCCATAACGCCGGGATCACGCCCTGAGCCGAAGGCAGACGCCTAATGACTGAGCCACCCAGGCGCCCCAAGCCCAGTAAATGTTTTATCAACTTTTAAGTGAAGCCACATTTTATTCTGGAAGTACTAATGTCTGATTAAAAGAACTGATTTCTCCAATTTAATATTTCTCAAATTATATTGGTATAGTGATAAAGTAGAAAGAACATTATCCCTCACGTATGGGGAGAGGGCGCAGCTTCTTCAGAAAGCATCTAACATTCTGTTGTTTTATAACCTAGCTTCTTTTTCCACCTTTATTTCTATGCACTATTTCACATGATATCTTAGTTCTAAGAGGAGAGATGCTGATAAACTAAAGCACGACAGGTAACAAGAACGCAGGAAAACATGGGGGACTGCTTTTGAAGGAAGTTGAGTCAGGATAAGAGTCCTTATCAATCTTTAATTATCTCAAGGGTGGTCAAGTACTAGAGAAAGGAAATTTAGTTTCTTTTCTGGAGACTGAAGGCAATGGCAAAAATTACACTGGCATGTACTTGGGCTCAATTTGATGGAATCCCTGAGGTGGTTCAATCCCAGCAGGGGGCCGGGAAGCTCATTAGGAGAATGCCCTTTCCACCTTCCAACACTCTGAAATGGATGCTTCCCTTCTCTTCCACAATGTGGTCTTCTCCCTCCGATACCAGTTTAAAACCTAAGTTCTAGTATTTCTAGCTATCTTTGCCTCACAGATTCTAAACACATCAAACACAAAACTGAGTCATTTTGAATATCACTGATTTGGGAAGTATGTGTCCTCTTCCTGTATGGCATAATTCAAAATTAGAAGCACTAATTCTTCCCAGGTAAAATAATATGTAAATTTTTTTGATTATAATAAAAATTCTAATGGGATTTTCTTTCACTCGGCAAATAATTGGATTACTTTTTTTTTTTTAGAAAATGCTGAATAGTCCAGATTTTTTAAAATTCAAGATGAAGGGATTTGCCTTGCCAATATCAAAACATATTCACAGTTATTATTCACTAAATAATTATCAGTCACTAAAATAATTATAATTCACTAAATACCAGGACAACTGGTTAAACATTTGGGGGATAATAGGTAAAATCTTCTCTTAAACCATGTGGATTAAAGATTTAAACGTAATAAAATACAAAAACACAAATATTAGCAAGACATGGGTTAATATGCTTAGATCCTGAGATGAGCAAGACCTTCCAAATGTAGCATGCTATCAAAGGCAGAATCATAAGAGAATATGTTGGGCTAGAGAAAAATGAAACACTTCTGTCTACAAAATACATCAACCAAAGGATAAAGAAATTGGGGGAGAAACATACAATACAGATGACAAAGACCAAAGAGCTCTTAGAAGCAACATGAAAAAATTAGTTTCTCCAGAGCAAAACAATGTAAGGATGAAACAGGCAACTCCTAAAAGAATAAAAGCGATCAACAAATATGAGAAGGTAATCTCAGTAATTTAAAAAAAAAATGTAATTCACTCTATTTCATCCCTCAGAATGACAAGAAGCAATAAGACAAGTGGTGAAAGTATACACATAATGATTTCAGAGTGTTAAAGTCCACCAAAAGGGTGCAGTTTAAAGAAATTCTAGTAAACTGAAGCTGTGACACTAAGTAGCTCCACAGAATCACGCACCTACCACAGAGAGAGCTTCACACATTCAGAGAAAAAACAGGTTGCCTAACAGCACATAAATGATACTGTCCCCATCCTTAAACAGAGAAAAACAGCTGAAAAGGTATTTACCAAAATGTTAAAATAGTCTTTGCAGGTGTGGGATTATGGTTTTCATTTTTCCTTTATGCTTTTCTGCATTTTTCCCTCAACTCCTAACATCATTTTGTTTTATGACCTACAAGGCACTTACCTAGTAAGGCTGTGTTTTCACCTGCATCTTCTTTAAAACTAGCGTCACATTGCAGTGCAGAATCACTAGTGGAAGACGATGGCACGCTGCTCCCCTCACTCCTGTCATCTTGTAAAGTAACACTCAAATTTGCAGCCAAAACACTCCCAGGGGTAGGCTCTGCAGCGGGCGTCTCCTGCACATCCTCGAGCTCTCCCTTGAGAGAACAAAAGAAAATACCTTGTCTGAGTAACACACTCAAAGCTTATCTATCGTTTCATAACCATTACTCATAACTCCTACAAAGCATTTACTTTTATACACAGAATACGGCAAGAACACTAATGTCTTCTTTATCAGAAAATGAATTACTTCTCAGTGAGCAGCTTTCCAGACCTAAACACTGTTCATTTGAAAAACCACCTTTCCCCTCGATGCAAGCCATGCCACCTTTTAAACTCTTTACTGACAGTAAGTGAGGCTTTGTTAGAGACACACTTTCCTCGCTTTCTGGACAGAGGCTGTGAATCAGGTTGGCTGTGGCTGTGAGCTTGGATTATTGCTTCTAACTGCCCTACTGTCTTACTGTGGGTACCAGGGTTTCGGAAGAACATAGTATCTGACAACAGAGGGCTTCAGACTGCATTTGATTAACTTAAAAAGAATCAGTTGTGGCTCCCTAAAGACAGTGTCTACTGGCTGTCAGTGTACCTCCAACTCCCCCATTTCCTGTCACAGGAAAGTGACAGCCCAGTCTCAAACAGAGGTTTATCCAGATGCCTTTCAGATTAATGCCAGAGTCAGAGCCATGTTGTGAGAGAGCAAACCACTGGTGAGATGACCTAGTAAAGAAGGGGTGGCTGTGGGTTTATAGGGAGCCTGGGCTTCATGTGAGAACATGGTGCTGTTCCACCCCCCTCCCCGGGCTCTTGGGGCAAGGACACAGCTGGCCTGCTCCTCCCACTTCTAGAACCGCCCTCCTCCTGAACCACATGGTACACTGCCTCCTTCCTTCTCACTGGTAAGCAACTGAACACCCTCAGAACAGACTCCAGACACACCAAGCCACAAATCCTACTGAGTTGCCATTAACTCCCACCCCGCCCACCCCCATCGGTTTTCCCAGATAGTTACCAGGATACCTACCAAACTTAACCACCTGCCAGTCTCAAAGCCCACATGGTCACACCCTCATCTGCAATACACTGATCTGTCAGGCAAATCCTCTAACACCCAGCTCAGACTCCCCTCTTAAAAAACCACCCTCTTATCTTCTCACTCCACCTGGCGGAGTAAATTCCTCCTTGCTCTGTGCTCCTCAGCACTTCAAACATACCTCCTTTGCAGCACTGTGTGTGGGTACAGGCCCTGGCCCCCCAGTCTAGAATGTGGAAGTCCACAACCAGAAGGGCTGCGTCTTACTCATCTTTGTCTCCCCAAGTCAGGGTCCAATCTAGCACCTGAGAGAGCACTCCTTTGATACATACTTGCTGAATGGATGAAAACAACAGCGACAAATGGCACACCGAGAAGGTTGTAGCTGCCAACACAAGGACCACCTCTCAAGCCCACGTGAAGGACCGATGGCAGCCCTCTCACCACAGCTGTTTCCTTGCGAGCAAGAACTAGTTGCCATATGACAGTGTGTCCTAACTGTCTACAAAACCCAATGCAGGAAGGGCAAAGGGACTAAAGAAAATGGCACACTCATCAAAAATTATAAAAACAACTAAGGGCAAGACAAGTTAATTTCTTAGAGCTTGATTTAAAGTTACTACAGGTTTCTGTTCTTCAAAAAAGAAGTCACAAGTCCTGGGGACATAAGATTTCTGAAATTAACATTCTAACAAAGTAATCCAACCTGATGCAAAATGAAGAATCTTCATTTTTAATGTATGAAATACATATATGCAGATGTAGTTCCAAAAACATAACTCATGAGGATTATTCTCAGTGCTAAGATTAGAGAAATACCCTTACAAAAATTTCTAGAAATGAAAAGCAGGTTTAAAACTATCGACTATGAAGAAAGTAACTTAAAATGAGCTTTAGAGTGCATCTAATGAAAGAAAAGAGGAAGGAGAAGAGGAAAAAGGAAAACTCTGCCAAGAAAAACATCTGTCAAGCTCCCTATATTGTACTGTTTAAGATGCTTAAAACTCCAGGAAGGGTGTCTAAGACACAGGCTCAGTTCACTAAGTCTCAAATTCACTGATATGCCCTGCTAAATAGAGCCATCATTATTAAAAACTATAAATAAATGTTAGAAATTCTAGAGGAAGGGGTGCCTGGGTGGTGCAGTCGTTAAGCGTCTGCCTTCGGCTCAAGGGCGTGATCCCTGCGTTATGGGATCAAGCCCCACATCAGGCTCCTCCGCTATGAGCCTGTTTCTTCCTCTCCCACTCCCCCTGCTTGTGTTCCCTCTCTCGCTGGCTGTCTCTATCTCTGTCAAATAAATAAATAAAATCTTAAAAAAAAAAAAAAGAGATTCTAGAGGAAAGACAGATTTTCTAGACATCAAAGCAGGTGAGTTTTCTTTCCCTAAGAGGTCTTGAATGCTGACCTTCCTCCTTTCCTGTACCTGTGGTGGGGCATTCCGGAACTCACACGTGAAGAACATAATTCATAGGGACACCTGGATGGCTCAGTCAGTTGAACATCTGACTCTTGGGGTTTCGGCTCAGGTCATGATCTCATGGGTCTAGCCCTGTGTCTGGCTCCATGCTCAGTGGGGAGTCTGCTTGAAGGGTCTCTCCCTCTGCCTCCCCCCACTCCTCTCTAAAATAAATAAATAAATCTTAAAAAAAAAAAAAGAAAAATCTAATTCATAGAAAGTAACAGTGGTAATCAAGGCAGCGGTCTCTCAACTATCTTTCCAAGACTCGCCAAGCTTGAAGATGAGAGGATACCTTGAGGGCTACTGGGGCTGTAAGGTACATGAAATGCTTATCACAGAAAAAACTCCTTGTGGTTTCTAACTCTACCATAAACACTATTAAAAAACCCTAAAAAAATATGTTTAGCAATAAGAAAAGTATGTGATATTTACATTACTTCTAAACATTATTTCAAAACGATGTTATTTAATCAAGAATATTTTAAGACACTAATAGATTATACAAAAACTCTAAAAACAATAACAAACACAACAATCTAGAAAAATCTGTTTTTTTCCTCTATGTCTCCCCCTTTAGGGTGGGACTACTAGTTAAAAGCTTGTACCCTGGAATGAAGCAAACCTATATCTGAAAGTAGATTCCCAAATAACTTGCTGTGTGACCTTCGGTGAGCTACTCGGCTTTTCTAAGCTCAAGTTCCTAATTAGTAAAATAGGGAGAGAAACAGTACTTACCTCCCAGAGTGGCTATGAGGGTTATGACGCAATAACGTACAGAAGGCACTCAGCACACAGCTGGCTACTATTAAGCACCCTCTTTCACTCTGCCCTCGTGTCTTTGTTTTCGGGGGAAGGTCTACGACCACCTAAGTACCACAAACCGAAGGAGCAAATTCCACACAGGACCAATTTCCCCAGCAGGGTTGATTTTCAAACCCAGGAATCTGAGACCTGGTGTCAAGAAGTGCTGGCTTCAGTTTCCTCATATGTAAAATATGCACCTTGAGCCAGAAAATGTATGAGGCTCCCTTCATTTCAAAGATTCGATAATTCCTCTTTGTACGAAACTGATGAGTATATACACACTCTACAGGGCAGCATACTAAAATACATCATTCTAAGCAATTAAAAACTCTCGGGGGGAAACATCTAGCATATCGGTCTATAATCACAAAGGCAGCAGTTCATTAACTTTTTGGAATGTCTTAAACATTCATTTTCAATAAAGAGGAAAGTTTCTTCAGGGAACCACAAAGCTGTTAGAAGGAGCACTTAGTCCATTCCTCTTCCCTTTGGTAAGTAATGAAATTGAATCACTCAGGAAGAACTGGGGCAGAGATTGAATATAAACAAAAATGTAACAAACCCAATATCCCAGGGCTTTGATGACATCAAGTTTACACATTGGACACGTGCGGTGATCCAAAAGCCATGGGTCAATGCATATTCTATGAAAAATATGCCTAAAAAAATTAAGTACGTGTTAATTTTGTAAAATAAATGTTTGTATCTTATAAAGGAAACAACACATTCCACTAACTCATCTTCTCGGTACAAGTTAAATGACTTCAAAGCAACATTCTGGTCTATTCACTTACTCTACATAATTATCTATTCTACTTTTCATGTTAAACAGAACCTGGAACTTACAGGGAAATTTTCCCTTCACTCCACGAAAATAGCATGGTTTATTTTTGCTTCATGCTAGGTTGTATTTTTCTGTGCCTCTGTAACTTACTAAAAGCCTTTTGGGAATGAATGTGGCATAAGTAAACCAACAGTCAACTAATAATAAACTGAGAGTATCTTACTTAAGTTAATGAAATTAATCAAATGGAAAAACAGCAAAATACAAACAGATCATCTTTGGGTTTTAGGCTTAAAAAATACCCCACTTATTTTCTGTCTTAACATATTTTTGTATATTCCATGTTCTTCTATAATGGTAACTTTCAGAACCGAAGAAAGAAATAAAAATTGCCTATGTATCTTCTTTTTACTGACTTGTCTTAGTTGGCTAACTCTACCTTCTACGTGGTGAATGTGTTCCACACAGAATGAAGAGGAGGAGACAGGAAGAGTGGGTACAGGACCCATGGCTCCCACAGCAGCTGTGTGACATGATGCTGGGACTCTGAACTGTTGCTTAACCTCTGCATCTCCACCGCGGGCTGTTCTTAGCAGCAAATAATGTAAGTGTTTACAACAGTGTTGGGCACAATAAATACCGAGTAACTGTTCATTATTCATGCTGTTGTGTGAAGACCTCTGCTTCATACTGAAGTCTGATAGCGCAGTTAAAAATAACAGTACTTAATTACATAACATAGTCTAGCCTGTCTTCTGACCTTTCCATCCTCAAACTGAAACTGAAACTGACACTGATACAACAGAACTAATTTTTACAAAAACTCAAAGGAAACATGTTGGCTTTATTAGGAAATCTGTTAAATAAAGCACAGGAGAAAATGAGGGGAAATTAAGTAAAAGCCCCAGATTAGGAGACCAGGAAATGTGTACAAGCAACATGTCTGCTTGTGAGGGTCAAGGACAAAACCCAGCTCAGTCAACAGGACAGATCTGGTGCTACAAAGGAAGTGAGCCTCAGGCCGCTCATTTGTGCTGCATCCCAAGCATCATTTTTAAGTCAGAAAGACGTGCCCTAAACCATCCTGGATAAAAATTCTTTTCTATTTTAATAACTTTCCACAGGACATACTGACTCCAGTTCATTAAATACCCACCATACCAACCTCATATAAAAGCCTGTAGACCAAAGTTAGCTATCTTTATTCTAGAAACTTTTGTTATTCTGGTATATACACACACACACACACACACACACACACACACACTACTTTGTAAACATAAAGCAAACCGTAATTACATATCAATTTCTGACCTGCTTCTAATAGGTGGGAAGCATAATTAAAATTGATCAGACTGAAAGGATATTATACTTTTTATACACCCTTCTGATAACAGCCATTCTTCTAAACAGTTATCAGTTAATTAAAGTATCCCATTATTTAAAAGAAAAAAAGGAAATTGCAACTTCCCATTGCTAAAGCAAAGTCCCTAATGTATCTAAAGTGAGAAATATTTATTTTGCAGAACCCCCAAAAGAACTAAAACCCAGGGTGCAAATAATAGCAAACTCCTACCCTCCTTGACCCACTTTCTGCTAGCCATTTCTGGCCCTCCCCCTGGGGTCCTTCACCGGTCATGCTTCAGTTTCCTTTCTCCCACACAGTGTACATTTTGAACGGCTAAACATATGATGGAATTCTCAGGATTCAAATGAAGCCTTGCTTTAGACTAAAAGCCAATCCATGGCAGAGATATATAATGGGTCTGCCTGAGGGCCTGAGGTCTCTTAAGCAATCTTAAAGTAATATAATCTAGGAGCCTAGAAGGCTTGAAGCTTCCTTCCTAAAGGATGAGATGATCACAAGATCATCACGTGATAGCAAGATCCTCACATTGTAAAAGACACACTAACACTTTTGTCAGAAACCTGAAACTTGTCCAGTAATTTATAGCATCTCAGGAAGTAAAAAGAACATACTTGCATGGCAGAATTCTGATAATGTCCTTTACTTTAAAATTTTCAATACACACTGCACAATTTTCAGCATCAACATCAATTCCCTGTAAAAAGGAAAGAAACAAGTTCACTATATCCTTGCTACATGCTCTATCTTGATAAAACTCACAACACCCTGGGTAAAACAATGACAAATTTTGTACTACCAGGGTACAACCAGAAGCTAAATACAATCTCTACTCAGTATATTTACCTTTTACGACTGTCCAGAAATTATTTAAAGAATCTGGCTGAAAAGGAAAAAATGTCATTGTCTACCTAATCAGACATGAACAGTTTTGATACTAGGGTAGTGTTCATGTTTTAAGGGTTATAGAAATGCAAATGCCTACTTTACTACAGTAAAAGTTATTTTTCAAATATAAAACTTATAAAGAGAATATCCAATAAGCTACTTGTTTCTAGAACGATTAAAACCAAAAACAAGAGCACTTTCACTAGAATTTGCTAAAGAACATAGTTAACAACTTGCAAATGAGAAAACAAAAATGGCTAAATATCTGCAAATATTCCCCTCACTAGTGATAAAAGAATTACAGATTAAAATAAATTACCATTTTTCATCCATCAAATTAATAAAGGTAAAAAGAAATAAGACTTGCCAGGGAGGAAGCAGTCTTATGACAAAATTTCCACTTCTAAGAATCTATGGTCATCGGCCTTTTTGGTGGTGTCACCCTTTCCCCCATTCCCCTGGGTACCCCCCACATCGAACCACCTGGCCTCATCCCATCAAAGCAGGAACAGCCAGAGTGGTCATCTGACCCAAGACAGGCCATTGAGACTCTCTTTGATTCTGGGATGGACTCAAGAACTACCAGTGTCTGCATGTAGCTCCAACGTTAGCAAGTGTATCTTATGGGAACACGGCTACCCTGTCCTTATGTAATTATTTTAAAAAAATACACTGAGCCGTGTACATCACTTGATAGCAAGCAAGCAGTAAAAACTGATTATTGTTATCTAAGAGTATTAAAATTTTGTAATACTTAAAATTGTACATTGCTGTTAAAGTAAATATTATCATTTATCATATGCCATACAAAACTGATGAAGTAATTTTTCAAGTCCTAAATGGTCTGTAAGCTTATACGTTACTGTGAAGGAGTCCATTAAAAAAATACAAAACTAGAAACCAAACACCCATCTCTAGAACTGGACAAGATGTAGATTTAAGAAAACACAACATTTTTCTGCACAAACTTAATCAAAATCATTAGAAAATCACGTGTGTGGCACCTGGCTGGCTTGGTCAACGGAGCACGCGACTCTTGGTCTCAGGGTTATAAGTCTGAGCCCCATATGAGATGTAGAGAATACTTAAAGAAATAAAACTTAAAAAAAAAAAAAAGAAAGAAAGAAAAAAGAAAAATCCACGTATGTACCTCACAGACCATTTAGGGATTTCTTTTTAACCATTATTTTGACAACTTTCAAAGAACATGTAGAATCACATTTTCAAAAATATTCTGTATAAAGAAATGCTCAGGGGGCTCCTGGGTGGCTCAGTTGGTTAAGCAACTGCCTTCGGCTCAGGTCATGATCCTGGAGTCCCAGGATGGAGTCCCGCACTGGGCTCCCAGCTCACCAGGGAGTCTGTTTCTCCCTCTGACCCTCTCCCCTCTCACGTTCTTTCTCACTCTCTCTTTCAAATAAATAAAATCTTAAAAAAAAAAAAAAAAAAAGAGTTTTAAGTACATTTTTTTCTCCCGTTCTCTACAAATCCGTTTTTTTCCTCCCTGTATTTAAGGGAATCAGAGAGAATGGACACATAGCCTATTGCCTCAAATTTAACAGAAATGAATTTGAAGAATCAAAGGTCTATGGTCTAAGGGAACTTGGAAGTTCTTTACCTTCCTTAGAGTCATCTGGGTCTGACCGACAGGTACAACTTTCTTAGGTGACAGATGTGTCAGTCCTGTCCAGTATGGCAGCAACCAGCCAATAGGGCCATTTGAATGTAGCTCTAGTGTGACTCAGGAACTGAATTTTAGGTTCAATTTCATCCATTTAAAGTAAAATAACTGTATGCAACTAATGGCTACCTTATCTGGTGGCACGGGTTTAGGAGGCTCTTCAATGTGCAACTGAATATTTCTGTCAACCCTTCCCTAAAATGAACACATGTATGCAAGTTATTGCTAACTCAAACTAGTCAAACTCCACATGTTCAATGTGAGTTTAACAGACTGGAAAGTTTTAGTTAGACATATAAACAGATACGTACTTTAGTCTAAAAGAAACAAAACCCCATGAAAATGTTACCTTTTCTCCATGCTTTACAGTATGAAGTGGAAGCTGGCCAATGATTTTCTTAGCTTCTTTCCTATGGCTCTTAGGTAGGAAAAATATTATTATCACTAAAAATTTTAAGTCACTATTTTAAAAAATTCACATAAGTGTACAGAAAAAATTTCATTTAAAAAACAAAGTTAAATGATTACAATGAAAATGACAAAAATTACCATTTACATCTTAATATATAAAATACCCACATATAACTTAAGAGCTGTTTGATCAAGAGTATTTATTTTCAATTCCATGCCTGAAGAAGAAACCAATTCTTATGTTTAAATATTGGCAAGAGAGTAGGAAGCTGAGGATGGGGGCGAAGGGGTCCCACCGATTCATCCTCTAATGCCCGTCCCTAAACGAAAGAGCAGCAGGTGCAAGATGACCTGAAATGACTACCACCTGTAAAGCCAGAAAGAGTGGCTTTTCAAGACAACAGGTAAGTGTGAAATTCAAAGCCCTGTCTATGGAAGCCTCTGGGTCTCTGCAGATAAATGGCTTTGAAAGTTGCCCCACAAGAGAAGCCAGGAAGCCCCTCCCACTCTGCTCCTCGCCTTCAGCTGAGGGTTCTTGTTTTAAACACAGAACCAGGTCCTGTACCTTAGGCCTATTTATTGTTCCTTTATGTCCCAAAAAGGGAAAAAGGGTATTCACAGGAGCAAAACATGCAAAAAGTGACCCCATTTAAAGGTATTTAATTTCCCACAGAACAGAAAATTTAATATACTCTAATTAAAAAATTATTTTTAAAAAAAGTTATATGAGGAATATTTATAAACTATCTTTTAAAAAGCAAAGTTAAAAAGAATTACCCATTATTACCTGACTTCCAAACTGTGAGCCAGTATATAGGAAACGCTGTATATAGTAGAATATCAGCCAGGCTAATGAGATAATCATCATGGTGATGAAGGCGATGGCCACAAATACCACAGACTGACCACTGATAAACTCCTGGACATGACGGGTGCCAACCCCTATGGTCATTTTGACTGCAATGCCTTTCTGCACCAGATCCAAAATTTCTCTTCCTTTTGGGTAGCTAACCATAATGACTACTATATTTCCTGTTCCTGTAGGGAAGAACAAAAAAAGTCAATACAAAGAACACAAAATGAGATACAGAGAAAGGTAAGAGAAAAATATAAAGAGTACTACAGCTTGTCCATATGTAACATCCAAAAACTTTAAAAAAATGTTTAATTTTCAAGGAAAACATAAGTTGCCAGAACCGGTCCCCAAACAGAAAACAGACTGACCACATTAGAAGTAGAATAAGTCTCTAATAACTATCCCCCAAAAGTAAGAGCCCCATTCAATTCCACAGGTAAATTCTACCAACAAAACTTTAAGTACTGAAACTGTTCCACAGGAGATTTAAAAAGTTTTAAAAAATTTCTAGATAATAAAGCCAAACATGGGAATAAACCAAAAGAACCATACAGACTAACTTCATTTATGAATATTAATACTAATGCCTAGAGGTGCCTGGGTGGCTAAGTCGGTTAAGTATCTGCCTTCGGCTCGGATCATGATCCTGGGGTCCTGGGATTGAGCCCTGCATCAGGATCCCCGCTCAGCAGGGAGTCTGCTTCTCCCTCTCACCCTCCTCCCTCCCGTACGCCCTCTCACTCTTTCTCTCAAATAAATAAAATCTTAAAATGCCTACCTAAAGCATGCTTATTAATCACAGGGAGGCAATCTGAGAATTTCTACTATGATCACTATTATTTAACGTTAGTCTGAAGGCATAAGCAGACATAATACAAAAAATAGGAAAGAAGAGGTAAAATCAGTTTACATAAATCTATCTATAAATTAATCTATAAATCTATTTAATCAATCTACTAATTATAAATTAGAAATAAAATACCAACAGAATTCTTAAAACCTTAAAAATGCTGTTTCTGAAGTTCATTAGTGGAAAAATAATCACAAATGATCAGGAAAACTTTTTAAACGTAAAACCTGAACTAACCTTTACAGAAAAGACAAAACTTTTTTTTTTTACATATCAGCTTTAGTGAGATAGAATTGACATGCCATAAAATTCACCCTTTTAAAGTATACAATTCACTTTTTTTTTAGTATATTCACAAAGGCTGTGCGACCATAGCCACAATAATTCCATAACATTTTCATAGCCCTAAAAGGAAAACCTGTACACCTCAGTGGTCACTCCCCAACAAATAGATTTTAAACACATGAAAAGTCATGGTACAAATGAAAACATTAAAAAGATCTTCGACTTACAACGCAATGCATCCTGAAAACCTATCCTAAGTTGAAAATATCCTAAGTAGAAAATACATTTAATACTGAACATCACTGCTTAACCTAGCCTACCCCAAACGTGCTCAGAACACTTACAACAACCTATGTATGGTTGGGCAAAATCTTCTAACACTGTACCTACAGGGAAGTGCTGACTATTTCACGTAATTTGCTGAATACAGTATAGAAAGTAAAAAACGAAATGGTGATCTGGGTACAGAATGGTTGGTGACCTTCATGATCATGCGGCGGGCTGGGAGCTAGGGCCGCTGCCACAACCCAGCATCATGAGAGAGTACTGTAGGCCGTATCACTAGCCCCGGAAAAGATCCAAATTCAAAATTTGAAGTATGATTTCCACTGAATGCATGCTGCTTTTGTGCCACCATAAAGTAAAAAAATTGCAAGTCAAACCATAGTAAGCTGGGGATCATCTATACCTATATGATGGCAAAGATCAAATAGTTTTGATCCTCCATAACGGCAAGAGAGAGCGCAAACCTGCACTCTCGCATGCTGCAGGGGGAGTTTATTATTACAATCGTGGATGGAGGGAAATGGCTATCAAAAAATTTGTATTTATTTATTTTTCCCAAGAAATTTAATACACAGCGCTTTGATTCAGCAATTCCATATCCAAGAACTTAACTGCAAAGTTACACTTTCATACGTATACAGGAGCTATCCGTAAAGATACCAAATTTGTTTTCTCTAAGTTTCTGCTATCACAATCTAAACGTCCATCCATAGGAAGAGGGTTACATAAACTACAGTACGTGTACACAGACTGAGGTGGTGACTCCATTTGTATGGACAGTACCCAAGATGACAGGAGGGGGAAAAAAGCAACGTGTCAAACTATGTGGATGGAAAATCTATATGTCACATCAATTTGGACCGCCTCTGGAAGGTGACCCAGAGACTAGGGACCCTTACTCCGTCTGGGAAGAGGAGTTGGACACAATAAAAATTCTGTACAATGTGCGCGTATCACCTATTCAAAAACTAATTTTAAAAATACACAGAAAGGGGCGCCTGGGTGGTTCAGTCGGTTAAGCGTCTGCCTTCGGCTCAGGTCATAATCCCGGGGTCCTGGGGTGGAGCCCCACATCAGGCTTCCTGCTCAGGGGGGAGCCTGCTTCTCCTTCTCCCTCTGCCTGCTGCTCCCCCAGCTGTGCTAATAAATAAAATCTTTTAAAAAATAAATAAATAAAATAAAAATACACACAAAGAATGTTCTCTGGCATCACTATGAAACTGTGTCATAACAATTTTATTTTTTTTTTTAAGATTTTATTTTTTTATTTATTCTACAGAGATAGAGACAGCCAGCAAGAGAGGGAACACAAGCAGGGGGAATGGGAGAGGAAGAAGCAGGCTCACAGCAGAGGAGCCTCATGTGGGGCTCGATCCCACAACGCCGGGATCACGCCCTGAGCCGAAGGCAGATGCTTAACTGCTGTGCCACCCAGGCGCCCCATGTCATAACAATTTTATTGCAGAGAGAAACTTAATCTGTAGCAAACCAACTGTGGCCCCTGCCATTGGGATTTAGTTACTGAAACACCAGAAGGGCACCCTTCTAAGGTGGCTCCCCCCTGGAGGCCAATCCTTTGACCTGGGCCGTAAGTATCACTTGGCAAGAACTGTACTTGTCGCCCCACTCACACAGTCTGCCATGTCATTGCTGGGAAGACACGAGAAGGAGGAAGGCATTTCCTGCCTTCAGGAAAACAAACATCTAGAAGCTGAGACACATAAGCACAGAAACAATTATTATGATAGTTATACCACTTATAATTACATGGCACTTATAAGCTGAAAGCCTTTTCTCATAAACCTCCTTCTGTGGAAAACTTAAAGCACACACTAAAGTAGAAAGAACGGTTTAATGAACCCCATGCGCCTCAGTTTTTATACAGAAAATAAAACTGTTTCCATGCTACGGTCACAGCTACTCAAAACTTCTGGTACTGACATAATTTCTTTGTGTTAACTAGGGAAAACCAACTTTGGAGCACTTTCACATGCACACCTCACTTGAAGCAGAGAGGCCAAATTACCCTTTTACAGATGAGGGCTCAAAAATCTGAAGAGAACTGCTGAATGTCATATACAACCCGGAAAAGCCAGTTCTAGGCCCTGAAGACCCAGCTCCCACACAGCATCTCTGCCCTGCCTCCTCGTGGGGTACCCAGGCTTTAGAGCCACGCAGACTGGGTTCAAATCTGTTATCCACTGTCTGGGTCTGGAGAAACTACCCTCTCCGAGAATATTTCTTCAGCTATAAAATGAGAATGAGAATTTTTCTATTTTGGACTATTGCTTATTTAATAAAGAAGCGGAATACAAAGAGCTGCAGAAATGAAGTGATAGCTTTGTCTGAGGCGGGAGAGAACATTCCTTAGGAAGTACACTTGAGGTACATTTTGAAGGACAGGAAAAGTTTACCGAGCAAACAAAGAAGGCTTTCTAGGCTGTGAAATCATCATAAAAAACATATTTGAGGGGCGCCTGGGTGGCACAGCGGTTGGGCGTCTGCCTTCGGCTCAGGGCGTGATCCCGGCGTTATGGGATCGAGCCCCACATCAGGCTCCTCTGCTATGAGCCTGCTTCTTCCTCTCCTACTCCCCCTGCTTGTGTTCCCTCTCTCACTGGCTGTCTCTATCTCTGTCAAATAAATAAATAAAATCTTTAAAAAAAAAAAAAACATATTTGGGATGGTGATTGGTCCAATTTGGTTAGTGACTAAAATACAGTTGTCCCCCTTATCACAAGAGATACATCCCAAGACCTCCAGTGAATGCCTGAAATTGCAGATAGCAACGAATGCTATATATACTATTTTCCCCCATACATACCTATGATAAAGTTTAATTTATAAATTAGGTACAGTAAGAGATTAACAACTAATAATAGGACAATTATAACAACATACTGCAAAAAAGTCATATGAATGTGGCCTCTTTTAAAATATTTTGTACTGTACTCACCCTTCTTGTGATAATGTGAGATGATAAATGCCCACGTGATGAGAAGAAGTGAGGTCAATGATGCAGACATTATGACCTAACATTAGGCTACTACTAATCTTGTAATCATAGGTCAGAAGGAAGATCATCTACTTCCAGATCGAGGTTGACCGCGGGTAACTGGAACCATGGATAAGGGGGGTGACTACTGTCTATGTAAAGGTATCTTGTTTATCTCCTTATCCCCAGTGCCTCACATAGAACCTGGCACACAGAAAGTGTTTAATAAATATTTGCTGAATAAATGAATGAGTAAATAAAAGGTGGAAGATGAATTGAGATTACTGGGGTTCTTGAACACCAAAATTTTCAAAGGGGCTACTGACACAGTGATTATCAGAGGGATACGCTGAACTGAAACCACTTGTAATATCAACTTGAAATTTTTCACCTAGGAAACTAAAACAGTTCACGGAGTTAAATCATGAAAAAAAAAATACTGTGTCTAGGATGACAGCTAAACCATTTGCTATACTAATTATAGCAGCAAGATTGCTTCTGGGAACTACTTTAAATTAACAAAACTCAGAATGAAGACTCATCCTATACCATGATTTCCTTTTTCGGAACATTTTTTGGGATGAACCGGAGGTAGGGCAGCTGAATAAAAATGCACTAGCTTGGGGTCACTGTGTGCATGACTGGAGGGACACCAGGCACAGGCACCTCGTTTGGCCCTGCCCTTACCTCCTCATGCACTACCACGTCCCCAGGCCAATCCTAGAGAGCCTTAGGGACACATGAGAGCAAATCACAGCTGATTTCCCAACTAAATAGCTAAGTTTCTTCATGGGACACACAGACACTCAAAGACTTAGGAGAGGAGAGAAAGTTCTTAGGATTTTTCCCTACCCCAGCAAAAGAATCCCATTACATTTCAGGTTTTCCTTCTTTCTCATAACTTCCATACCCTTAATACTGCCACCAGTCATGCTTGTGTAAAAACGGTCATCTTGTGCAATCCCTCTCCCTCCCCCAAAGAATCTACACCTCTTACCATCAGACTGGAAAACTCCAAGTTTATTTTTGTCTTACTTAGCACAAGTCTGTGTACAGAGTACATGATCATAAACCTACTTGTCAGATAATAAATACCAAATACAGTACTCTTTAGCAAGCCAAACTGTCCATAATATAAAACTCCTCTGTGCCAGAAATAAAATTGCATATATTTCCGTTTCCTTTCAAATGTCTGTGTTCCTCTTACTACTTGCTCAAAAACAAAAAAGTAAGAAATCTTGTCTTGGTCAATAGGTTCAAAATTTTAGAGGTTACATGTGAGTCCAGTGTACCATTTCTCTCCTCCCAAAGGAAACTATATAATTTCAACATTCTTTTGAAGGGGGTGGGAACTACTGAAATACTTGAATGGTAGGGGAGGAGGGTGGGGGACTGGGATAGACCAGTGATGGGTAGTGAGGAGGGCACGTACTGCATGGTGCACTGGGTGTTATACGCAACTAATGAATCATCGAACTTTACATCGGAAACCGGGGATGTACTGTATGATGGCTAACATAATATAATAAAAAATCATAAAAAAAAAAGAGAAAGAAATACTTGAATGGTGGATTAGATTTCTGCTCTAGAAAACTGATTCAAGCAGCAGGAAATACATTTTAGAGTCCCAGCAAAAGATCCCATTAAATTTCAGGTTTTCTTTCTTTCTCATAACTTCCATACCCTCTCCACCTTCTACCCCCCAACCTGGAAAATTCTTAGTCAAATCTTCAAGATTCAGCACAAGCTCAACCCACCCACCCCTTTGGGCCTGCAATGCATCAGATCCTCCTAGATACAGCTCTAGTAGGTGTATAAAACATCTACTAGAATTTCTTTATAGGTCTCGCTCCCTCACTAGACGAGTATTACCTGTTCTTATTTATTAGTTTTTGTAGCCAAGTATCATGCAGTGGTGACCCATAGAAGAGTTTCTGTATGCATCTGAAAAAATTGGCTTATCTTCAAGTACTATAGCTGAAATGCCTCAATAAGGATAATATTAATAGAAACAGTATACCCAATATGAATGCAAATCTCTCCGAAATTTGAAGCTACTATGCAAAACAGAAATGTTTTTATGGTTGGCTGGGAGTGTCAGGAGAACACAAAAACAAACGTTAATTCTTTTCTTGGAAATTTAAATTATGTTTTGGATAATTTGACTTGCTCAAAAATATTTTATATTTGTTGAATACACAACTCTACAGGGTTCCTAAATGCATTACTTTATCTCAGGGCTTCAGCCTTTTGCAATGCTATTCCCACCACCAAGATGTCCTATAGCCGGACCCCCCTTCCACACACCACACACACCCAGAGACACCTTCTGCATCAACGCGTCCTTCAAAACTCAATCTTTCTGGGAACAATCTTAGTTAATCCCACCTTCTAAGTGTGCCTGTGAGGTGC
This sequence comes from Ailuropoda melanoleuca, assembly GCF_002007445.2. Classification (NCBI taxonomy): domain Eukaryota; kingdom Metazoa; phylum Chordata; class Mammalia; order Carnivora; family Ursidae; genus Ailuropoda; species Ailuropoda melanoleuca. The sequence continues at coordinate 65,592,715 of NC_048221.1, read as the reverse complement.
CATTTCTGTCTTCCTACAGCACCAAAATACATAATTCAAATTCACATTTTTGGATCATTTGAGTATAGCATTAAACATCATCAAACATTTATTATTCATAAAGAACTACTTACCATGCTCTGCAAATGCAAAATGCACCACATCTTCTATAACACAAAGGACTTCTACATTTTTGTCATTTCCCTCCACCCCAATCCTGGCCCCTTCTTCAAACACAGCTCTAAGCCTTGCCAGTACTTGGCACTCAGTAAACAGCTGTTAACAGAATGAATGAAGTTAACTGTATACACAGTAAATGAATGAATCTATTCTTAAAAGGCCATGCCATGATTTCAGCAAAAGGATCATCCTATTTATTAACTGACAATAATTACACTAAGGCCAATACTCTATAAAAATTTTGTTTAATTTTTTTTTAAAGATTTTATTTATTTATTCGACAGAGATAGAGACAGCCAGCTAGAGAGGGAACACAAGCAGGGGGAGTGGGAGAGGAAGAAGCAGGCTCATAGCGGAGGAGCCCGATGTGGGACTCGATCCCGCAACGCCGGGATCATGCCCTGAGCTGAAGGCAGACGCTTAACCGCTGTGCCACCCAGGCGCCCGTTTAATTTTTTTTTAAAGTTTCTTTTTTTTTTTTTAAGATTTTATTTATTTATTTGTCAGAGAGCACAAGCAGGGAGAATGGCAGGCAGAGGGAGAAGTAGGCTTCCCGCTGAGAAGGGAGCCCAAAGTGAGACTCGATCCCAGATCCGTGGGATCATGACCTGAGCTGAAGGCAGACACTTAACCAACTGAGCCGCCCAGGAATCCCTAAAAATTTGTTTTAATGATTTGACTTGTATCAATTTTTATTCATCTTAGTCAAACTAACTTCTAGTCACTCTTGCAGGATCTGCTTTAAATGTCCTTCCTTTATGCTCCCAAAGCATCCATGCATATAATTCAATCAAGGTCCAAACCATATTGTCTAGAAAGTTGTTTAACGCTCCCACCAGGTCACAAACTCCTCAAAGGCAGGCACGAGTCTTATGCATTTCTATACCTGAGCAAGCACAATACTTGGCCCAAAGTAGCTACTCATTATTCTGACTGCTAAAGTAAAGAAAATTGACAGGGAATTAATTAGTTTAACAGTCCTTATAGCTGTTCTGATAGATTATCTTAAAGTCATGATTTTATTTTTATCCAAAGTATCTTGTACTAGATTTAGTAGAGTCAAGTAACGCACTTAAGAAAAAATGGAGAGGGGTGCCTGGGTGGCTCAGTCGTTAGGCATCTGCCTTTGGCTCAGGTCATGATCCCAGCGTTCTGGGATCGAGCGAGCCCCCCACATCGGGAAGCCTGCTTCTCCCTCTCGCAGTCCCCCTGCTTGTGTTCCCTCTCTCGCTGCCTCTTTCTCTGTCAAATAAGTAAATAAAATCTTAAGAAAAAAAAAAAAGAAAGAAAGAAAAACTGGAGAAATCCTCCCTGAGATGTGGGAAAAGACTATCACAATCCAATTTTACAAGTAGCCACCTCGATCTGTTTTGCAGAATACCAGTGCTACACAGGAACACTGAAACCACTGAAATCTGTGGTTTTTACTGCCGCCAGCCACATTCTGACAAACTCCAAGAAACTTAACTTGAGCTGCATTCGAGGTTCTGTATAACATTTCAAATTCAAATATTTCAAAGTCAGTTTGTCTTCTGACTTAATTCCATTCATTTCATTCTTAATGCTATTCCATTCTCAAAAAGTCATGATACACTTGTATCCTTGTTCCCAGTTGGGCCAACTTCTGTGAAGGTCATTCCTTTCCATTCCTATGGTTACCACTACAGTATTAGCCCTTATACAGTTGATCCTTGAACAACACAGGTTTGAAATGTGTGGGTTAACTTATGCAAGGATTTTTTTTTTCCAATACAGTACAGTATAGTAAATTTTCTCTTATGGTTTTAATATAACATTTCCTTCCCTCTAGCTTATTTTATTCTAAGAATCCAGTATGCAATACATGTAACATACAAAACATGTGTTAACTGACTGTTTATGTTATTGGTAAAAAGCCCAGTCAAAAGTTAAGGAGTTGAAAGTTAATATGCAAATTTTCCACTGCATGGGGGGTTGGTGCCTCTAAGCCTTGTGTTGTTCAAGGGTCAACTTTATTTCTACTTGGATCAGCCCAACAGACTACTGTCTCTGCAGGTTTTCCTGTTTAATCCACTGGTCACAATGCTACCCAATTAATCTCTCTTTAAGTCAGTGGTTCAAAACATCGGATGATTTTGTCATCACTTCTTCCCCCCCAGACATTGGTATTATCTGGAGACATTTTTGGTTGTCACAACTGGAGGTAGAGGCCAGGGATGCTAAACATCCTATAATGCACAGGACAGCCCCTCCCACAACAAAGAATGATCTGGCTATATACAGAAACACCCCCCCCCATTACCTGGTCCAGTTTCCTCATCCACAAAGTGGGGTTAAAGTACCTACATTAAAAGGCTGTCAGGAGGATTAAGTGAGCTGCTGTGTGGAGAGCACTGAGCACAGTGCCTAGACACTGGGTGCTCTCACACATTACAAAAAAAATTGCTAAAGCTGTTACTTTTGTCTTTTTTCCCAAATGGAATGATTCTCACAGTAAAGAGATAAGAATGGACACTGATAATAGAAGAGAAACTCATGAGGATTTCAAATAAACATCAATGAGGTGTTTTTTGGGGCCTGGATAAATTATGTCAATAATATAAGCAAGCAATGTGGCTGAACCATAGTTAAAGCAAGTGCTATTAGCCTGGAAAATGTGAACATCACGATCAAAAAACGCAGTAAACAGGTTTAAAAAATTGTAGTCGATGTGCCAGCCATTGAAAAGAAAAGGTCCAAATGAAGATGCTGTAGACTCAGAAGAGACTACAAGGACCCAGAATCAGAGAATCCTGACACACTAACCTCTTTTCTTTGACAGAACTACTAAAACTGGGAAAACACCATCAATAGGATGTATCAGGAATGGTCTCTCAAATCTGACAGAGCTTTTCATGGCAGATTTATGGAAACGTGGCTTGGGTACAATGAGAATTTGGTAGACTTGTAACCACTGGAATAACTGCACCAAAGGTGGTGCCTCACCCAATGCCACCACATGAGCATCTGCTCCCATTTCCTCTTCCAAAACCACTTCCTTCTGTTGCAGCTGAGAATTTCCCCTCTACTGTCTGAACCCAACCACTCCGAAGTATCCTATACATGGCCTCCTTCAAGACCTGCCTCCTGTGGTTACCTCTCCTCTATCCCGTATCTCTACCACATCACTCCCAACCAATTTCAGTACGCCCTACGAATGTCCACCCTAACCCTCCCTTGTCCTGTAGTTTCTGCACACTTCTCTGCATCTCTTGAGCCCTCAGTCAACCTTTTTGAAAGAGTTGTTCTAACAGTCTCCATTTTCTCACCTCTCAACTGATTTCCATTCGCATCACTGCTAAAATAGGCCAAATCCAAAGTCACTTTTCTGTCCTCATTAAAGTTCGACCCTGCCTTTAAATAATCAAAGCGGAATGAAAAACAAAAGTACGGGAAAAGGATGTCTGACTTGCAGCAGCAGAAACTTTAAAACAGACTTTAATCACAATAAATTCAGAATGAGTCATGATCTTAGAAATCATAACAAATATGTTCACTGCTGGGTCCTACCGCACTCAGATTTTAGTTCTGAGGAGGACGTCTTGCAAAATAAGACTCTCAAACTGTCATCTGTGCTTGAAGATGCAACCTGTTGCCCTGGGGAATAGGTGTGTGGGAAGTGTCGTCTGGCAAAGAGCAAGACCTTTTCCTAAATGAACACAACCTGAAAAATTTCATCCAAACTCAAGACTCAAGGAACCTGATTGGCAGTAGGGCCAGTATTATAACCTTACATGGAGAAAGTGAGAAAGCATATCCGCACTTAAATCCAGATTTTATGGCTCAAAAGTTCAGAATACTCAGACATGTTTTATCAAAGTGAAGAAACCAGAGTTCGACCAAGCCACCACTTGACACTGGTGAAGAGACCGCCAGACCCTGGCGTGCGCTGGGAAACAGCTTCAATTCCTACCCCACCTGACTTTGTGAAAACGATGAACGGAAAGGGACCCATGATTAGCAATCTAGAGACTTTCCACCACAATCCTTTTCAGGTAGGTTTTAATTTCTTTCGTTCTCCCCATTGCCCTCCTCCAGAGGGCACCTCCCCACACCTGAAGGGCCCAAGGCGAAGATCTAATCTTGTCCGGAGGCCCGCCTACTTACCCATAGAGCCCCGGGGGGGTCACGGCGCGCACAGCCAAAGCTTCCCTCCCAGGTCCTGACCGCCAGAAACCATTAGAGTCGCGCCCCCATACCCTTCGCTGCCAGCCGCTGGGGATCAAAGCCGAGGCCGAGAGGGCGGTCGGCCATGACTAAGCCGCAGAGTTCCCCCCGCCGCCTCCTCGCGTCCCCCGGCCTTGGCTCACCCGCGTGGGACATGGGCGTGGTGAGGTTCCCGTGGCCCTCCTCGTTGTAGAGGACCACGGCCGAGGCGTTCCTCCGCGCAGCCACCAGCACCTTGTCCTTAAAGGTGCAGCCCCCGCGCGCCACCAGGGCGACCCAAGGCGCGTCCCCCCGGCCGCCGGGCGCCGGCACGAGGAAGCGAGTGTCGGGGGCGCAGCCCTCGGGGTCGCGGTCCGCCGCGCGCGGGACGCCCACGAGGCCTTGCGCGCCCTCCTTGGGCGAGCTGTCGCCGAAGCGGCCGCTCTCTGAGACGCTCCACACGGTGCGGTTCGTGTACGGGTCCACGTACTCGGTGCTCACCACGGCCGAGTACCACTCGAACGCCCGGCCCCTGGCCCCGGGCGCGTTTAGGGCCAGCACCAGCAGCGCCAGCGCGCCGCGGGCCCCGACGCCGGCCTCGGGCCGCCGCCGCCACGCCATGGCCCCACCGCCGTGCTGACGAGGAGGAGGCCGGGGTTGGAGCAGCGCGCTTGCGAGGCCGCTGAGGAACGTAAAGAAGGGGCGCTTGCCGCCGAGCGGGGGAAGAGCCAGGCAGGGCGGCGGGCGGAGCCGCGGCGCACGCGCACCTGGCGGAGCGGGGGAAGGGGGAGGAGAGTGGGGCGGGGCCTTCCCTGGCCCCTCCCCGCCGAGACCCCGGCGCTGTGTGCGCAGGCTGGAGGCTACCGCCTCCCCCTGGTGCCTGAGAGTGACCAATCGCTGGTCGTCAGGCGGTCCACGACCCCAAGGATCCCGCGGATGCAGGGACTGGGTACGGGCAGCTCACGCGACGTCTGGCGCCACGCAGGGCGCGGTGGCCAGCGGCCGAGCTTGTGTAACCGGACCTCGAGGGCCCCCCGAAGCCAGGGGAAGTGACCGTCGGAGAAAAGGGAAGCTCCGCGAGCGCGGTTATGTAAAGTCGCCCAGCGGATGTTTATGAAGAATTTACAGCGCAATGCAAGGCACATGGCAGAGGGCTTGTTTGTCTAGAACCAATCTACTCATGTTTTCCACACACGTTTCGTGACCGATTTTGTAATGCTAATTGATTTCTTGTCGCTTCTCTCCAGCGTTGTACTCACAGCAACCTTTTCTATTATGGTATTTTATGTATAATCAGTTTTGAAATAAGTGCATCAAACTACCTGTTTAGATGAGCACTTACATTGTACAGCAATAAATATAAAAAGGATTTGTTTGGAAGTGCTGGGTGGTAGTTGATTTAAAACTGCCGTGTATACATGGATACAAAGACCGCTGCAGGAAAAGTTGAGACCATTAATTTCTGACTGACTCATCTTCCTCCTTCTACAAGGATCTGTAATTGAAGGAAGTAGAATGTAGCCACGGCAAGGGTTTCTGTTGGGCCTTAAACCTCAATTTTCGGACGCCTGGGGGGCTCAGTCAGTTGAGGGTCTGCCTTCATGTCAGATCAGGAAGGAGTCCAGGCCCCGGGTCCTGGAATTGAGCCCGGCATAGAGCTCCCCACTCAGCGGGGAGTCGGCTTTTCCCTCTCCCTCTGCCCCTCCCCACCGTTCTATTTCTCAAATAAATAAAATATTTAAAAAACCCAAAACAACCTCACTTTTCTTTTTTGTTATCAGACTTTCTTGGACAGCATTTTAAAACGGCTCTAAAATGCAGCCTGGCCCACAGTCCATAGCTTCCCTAGAAGTGGGATCTCCTGTCCCTTTCCCAACAGGAAACCAGTTTTAAAAGGCTTAAAGGAAAGCTTAAGGCCTTTCCCTTGTCCCAGGTCTAGAATAAGGGAGGTAAGCTGCTGTGTTCATGGCAGGTGAGAGAACAAACAGGTCCTAGGGCCCCTACACTATGCTCCAGCAAAACAAGGACTTGTAGTTCCCAGAATATGCCTTTGTAGTTTCACATTTTGTCTTGCAAATTCATTTCCTTCTTTCTGAAATCCTCTTGCTCCTGGCTTTTGTCCTGGCAAACACCAACTTCGTCTTCGAATTTTATCTCAGAAGTTATTTCTTCTGTGAAACCTCTGGTTCCTAAAGACAAACTTGGATGCTCCTCCTATTTTCCATGTTGCTTGTGTAGGTTACGCTTATACGTTAATGTTATGCCAGCAACACTGCTTTCTGTAGAAATCGAGGTGTTCTTTAGCCTTCTCACAATACTGGGAGTTTCATGATGGCAAGGCTTGAGTCTTTGCTGTTTTTATGAACCCACCTCAGCGAGCACAGTGTCATGTGTGTAACCCATGTTTATTAAATGAGCAAAACAGCTCTTTTTTTTTTTTTCCTGTTTCAGAGTTAAGGACTCATGATTGTTTACAGGCTTGTTGCTCAAAGAAGTTCAACAGGTTAAGGCCTTGCAGCTCTTAAGCCCTGAGGCTCACCCCAACTTCTTGGTTTTCCTTTCTTCATCACCAGCTTCAGGCTGCAGCTGGTTCTGAAGCTGCTGCCACTGGCTCAAACCCTTAGGGCCTTCATCCCCTGCACCAGCCCGCAAACGCTACTCTGTCTTCAATTCCCCTTCTCTCCTGTCCCAGGAAGAAAAGCTGACAGGCCTCACCCCCACCACACTTTTAATGGGGGAGGGAGATGCAGGTTTCATTATTTTTTCTTTTGTTTTGTTTCAGAAAATTTCAAATGTTTCCAAAAGTAGAGGGACTAGTGTAATGAAGCTCTATGCACTTATAACTTCAATTCAACATGATCAATTCATGGCTAATTTCAAGTATACCCTTAAGCCACTTCCACTAGCTCCTATTGGATTATTGTGAAGGAAATCCTGGACATCATATTATATTTGTAAACATTTTCATATGTACGTTTAGAAGTAAAAACATTATCACAATATTTAAATAGTCTACAGTTCTTTACTATAAAATACTCAGTGCATAAATTTCCTGATTGTCTCCTGAATGGTATCTTACATTCGGTTTGTTTGGATCGAGGTTTAAACGTTCACACATTGCATTTGGTGGAAATGTCTCTCCTTTCCTTTTTGCATAAGTTTTTTTTTCTTTTCTCTTTCTTTTTAAAGAATGGGATGATTCGATTTTTTTTTTATTGCAATGTTAGTTGCCTTTCATGATCATTACCTAAATCTACTGTTTCATTGTTTGCAAAAGGGTGATATTCTATCATTTCTTCTTCATTTTAAAGATTTATTTGTTTGAGAAAGAGAGGGCGAGTGCCACGGGATCAGGGGAGCAGGACGGAGGGAGGGGCCCAGGGAGAGGGACAGGGAGGAGGAGGAAGAGAGAAGCAAACTACCTGCTGAGCTCAGAGTCTGACTTGGATCTCTATATCCCAGGACCCTGAGATCATGACCTTAAGCCAAAACCAAGAGTTAGTCGCTCAACCGACTGAGCCATAAAGGCGCCCCATTCCTTCTTCATTTTATTAACTGGAGCACTTCTATAAAGAGACACTTCCCCTCACCAAATGGGGTTACCCTGAGGTGCAATTTATGTGGAAGAGCCAGATTAAATGTTTCTTTTATTTATCGGTTTTCAGAATAATGAATTCCTAACTCCCCCTCAAAGAGAATTCTTTTTTAGAAGTCCAATGTGCTATCCATTGCACTATAGAGCCAGACAAGAGAATTCTTTTTAAATTGTCATTAATAATGCATGCTTGATGAGTTTCAGTCATTTGCTGTTATTATTCCCTTTGATATCTATCCTGCTTTCCTGTAGTCAGCAGACCATCAGCCATTTCTCTGAGGACACTTGTTTCCTTTTAGTAGGAAATGCTCTTTAGAGACCACAATCTGTTCCCTGGCTTTTTTTTTTCCCCCCTCCGTTAATCATATAATAATACATGTTCATTGTTTAAAAAAATCAGAAGATACAGATAAATTGAAAGAAGATTAGAAATACCATAATGATACCAGAGAAATACTGCCAAATTTCGGTAAACCACATTTCAGACTTTTTTTCTATGTACCCTTAAGTTTTTTCCTATGAATCTTCTTAAAATGACAAAATATGGTGCTTATTGTTTGCCTTTTAAAACCTCAGCAAAGTCTCATGAACATTTTTCTACATCATGAATACATTTCTCCAAGATCACTTACCTATCTATTGGAGAGAAAGAGTGAGAGGGAGAGAACAGGAGCAGGCGGAGGGGCAAAGGGAGAGGGAGAAGCAGACTCCCCGAGGAGCAGGGAGCCCCAGGACCCAGGGACCATGACCCGAGCCAAAAGCCAACACTTAACCCACTGAACCACCCAGGTGCCCCTCTCTAAGATCATTTAAATGACTACATGGTATTTCATCATTTGAAAGCAGCACTGTTTCTATAATCAATCCTGTTTTGGGACATATAAGTGCTTTTCAATTTTTTCATATTATAAATGAAAACATAAAAAAAACTTACAAATTTTTCCTTATTGATGTTACAAATAATATCACAATACTTAAAACATAGAATATTTATCACTGAAAATTTACTGAGTCATTTAATGTTTTCCCCTATAGGATCAGTTCCTAAAAGTGAAATTGCTGGACCTAGGGGTAGGTATGTTAAAAAACTTCTTTTTAATGTAATATGTTCTCATGATTCAAAATTCAAAACGTACTGGTGCACCTGGGTGGCGTGGTCGTTAAGCATCTGCCTTTGGCTCGGGGCGTGATCTCAGCGTTATGGGATCGAGCCCCACATCAGGCTCCCCTGCTATGAGCCTGCTCCTTCCTCTCCCACTCCCCCTGCTTGTGTTCCCTCTCTCGCTGGCTGTCTCTATCTCTGTTAAAGAAATAAATAAAAATCTTAAAAGAAAAAAAAGAAAAGAAAAGAAAAGAAAAAATTCAAAACGTACAAGAGTATGCTCTTTGCAACCCTTGACCCAGCTACCCCAAACCAAGGCAACCAGTATTACTAGTTTCTTGTACATTGTTCTGATATAATTCCATACTTATACAACAAATTAATTTTTTTTAAAGATTTTATTTATTTATGTGACAGGGAGACAGCCAGTGAGAGAGGGAACACAGCAGGGGGAGTGGGAGAGAAAGAAGCAGGCTCCCAGCGGAGGACCCGATGTGGGACTCGATCCTGAAACACCGGGATCACGCCCTGAGCCGAAGGCGGACGCTTAACGACTGCGCTACCCAGGCGCCCCATAAATTAATTTTTATACTTACTTTCCATCCCTTTTTCCCCACAAATGGTGGGATATTATACACCGTTTTGCACCTTGCATTTTTCACTTGTTTGTTGAAGATCTTTGCAGAATAGTTCATAAAGTGCATCCTTCTCCTTTCTTAGGCTTTATAGGGTCTCATTGTACGTTCAATTTTTCCCATCATCTATTTAATCAACCCCTAACTAACATTCAGGTTATTATCAATCTTTTGCCATTACAAATAATTTTGCCACAAAGAACCTTGCACATATGTCCCTTTACACATTATCTATAGGATAGATTTCTAGAAGAGGCACTGGTGCATGCAAAGGTGAGTGCATTTGTAATTTGGGTAAATATTCCCAAAATGCTCCCCCACAGAGGTTTTACCAAATTCCATTCCACCCGCAGTATCTGAGAGGACTCTCCAAAGTAATGTGGGTGCAAACTTTTTGACCTTTGCAATCTGACTGGTAAATAATATCAAGTGCTTTTATTTGGGTATGTATCTTTTTGCTGCGTTTTACTTCAAATTGACCCTCTGGTCCCTTTTTTTATTTTGCTGTTCATCATTACTTGGAACCAAATGAGGAATTTTTAAAAATGACAAACATGGGAAAGTACCCAGTTATTTTGTTCCTTGTCCTTGATAATTGTTAAATCAGTGGTTCTCTACTTGGCTGTACTGACGAATCTCCTGGAGTGTCTTTTAAACATGCCATGGCTGAAACTATTGTGTGAGATACCCCAACAGTAGATACCTGACATTCAGCATTTGGTGAAACCCTAGAACTGTACAACATAAAGAATGAACCCTGATGTAAACTGTGGACTTTAGTTAATAATAACGTACCAATATTCATCAATTCATCAATGTTGGTCAGTTGTAATTAATACACCACACCAATATAAGATATCAATAGTAGGGAAACTGTGGGGACAGGTGAGGGAGTATATGGGAACTCTGTAGTTTCTGCTCAATTTTTCTGGTTTTTTTTTTTTTTAAGATTTTATTTATTTGTCAGAGAGAGAGAACGCATGAGCAGGGAAGAGGGGCAGAAGCAGAGGGAGGAGCAGACTCCCTGCTAAGCAGGGAGCCCTATGTGGGACTGGATCCCAGGACCCTGGGATCATGACCTGAGCCGAAAGCAGTTGCTTAACTGACTGAACCACCCAGGCGTCCCTCTACTCATTTTTTCTGTAAACGTAAAACTGCTCTATGAAATATAAAGTCTATTAATTAAAAACAAACAGAACAACAAAAAAACGCAAGGCCTACTGCCCTTGGAGATTCTGGTAATGCGTCTGGAATGGAGCCAGGCTTAGATGTTCTTTAAAGGGATTTTAGGTGTTGCAACTGTGTGCCCACGGTTGAGCCGCTACCTTAAATGGCAGCTGAAGCCCCCCAGTAAGCTTTACCCAGACCAGTTAAATCACCCAGACCAATTAATTCAGATCTTCTGGAGGTGGGACTTGGGACTCCTCAAGTTACAAAAAATTCCCTAGATGATTGTAATGCACAGCCAGTTCTAGTTTAAAAGCAGATGGATAATGAGTTCAACTCTGGTCTGAACCCAGAAGACCTTTGAGGGAGGCACCCAGGAATTTCCTCCTTGCAAATACATCTGGTCAAGACAAGCTATGGAAGGTAGCCACAGTCGATTCTAGTCGTTCTCGAAGGGTGGTCCTTGAACCAGCATTATTGGCATTACCTGGGAATTTGTTAGAAATGCAAATTCTTGAGCTCCATCCCAGACATACTGATCTGAAACTGAGGAGTGGGAGGACACAGGAGGAGGGCCCAGCTGTCCCTGTTTTGACAAGCCCTCCAGGTGGTTCTGCACACCACATTTGAGAAACACTACTCTAACCTCAGAAAATGATTCTTCCTGGTACCTGGATTTTGACCTTGAGTACCCGGATTTGGGCCTTGCCCCTCGAGAAATGAAAAACTGTAACATCATGCTTACAGATGACTTAGTTTGCCAGACCCCTCATGTTAGCTGTAATATATTTTTATTCCTAATGGAGTTCAAAGTTGTAATTAAAAACCAAAGTTATTTAAATGTGTAATGTACCAAATTTTATTTTATTCACACCAGAGACTTTAATTGTGCACCAAGACAGACTTCTATCGTTCTTTCCTCCCTCCCTCCCTTTCCCTCCCTCCCTTCCTTCCTTCCTTTCTCTTTTGCCTGTGACTGGATAAAGTTTTTTTTTTTCACCTCTACAGATATTTTTTTCAAAATGGTATTTATTAGGAAAGGTGTATTCTACCTACGACTACTCAAATAACACTGTACAAAACAAACAGAGTACTTCCGATCGGTGTGTTTGAAGACCTTCATAGTGTGCAAAAGAATCCCCAGTAAAGAAATAGCTTAGAGGGTGAGGCTGATGTAACACTGACGGGCTCATTCATAACCCCCAATGCAAGAATTTTGAGTGGTTTTTTGTCTCACTTATTGATTTCATAATACATGCATTGGCAAAGAATCTCATTTACAATTTTACCATCTTAAATATGTGAGAATTCTCCAGTTCTTTGTTCTTTTGGGTAGTGGCTTTTTTTTTCTTAAATAAATCATGTCATCTGCAAATAGTGACAGTTTTATTTCTTCCTTTCCAATTTGGATGCCTTTTATTTTTTCTCTTACCTAATTGCTCTGGCTGGGATTTCCAATACTATGTTGAATAAAAGTGGCGATAGTAGATAGCCTTGTCTCGAGGAAAAGCTTTCAGCTTTTCATCAGGTATGATGTTCGCTGTGGGCTTGTCATAGATGACTTTAATATGTTGAGGAACAGTCCCTCTATACCCACTTTGTTAAGAGTTTTTATCATAAATGGATGTTGAATTTTGCCAAATGCTTTTTCTATATCCATTAAGAGAATCATATGATTTTTTAATACCTCATTTTGTTAACGTGGTGTGTCATACTGACTAACTTGAGCTGCTGAGCCAGCCTGACATCCCTGGAATAAATCCCACTCAATCATGGTGTATGATATTTTTTAAGATTTATTTATTTATTTATTTAGTTAGTTAGTTAGTTGAGTGGGGGAGGGGCAGAGGGAGAGAAACTTCAAGCAGACTTCCTGCTGAGCTCAGAGCCCAATGCCAGGCTTGATCCCATGACCCGTGAGATCACAACCTAACATAAAACCAAGAGCCAGATGCTCAACCAACCGAGCCACCCAGGTACCGCAGTGTATGATCCTTTTAATGTATTGCTGAATTCAATTTGCTAATATTTTGTTGAGGATTTTTAAATCTATGTTCACCAGGGATATTGGCTTGTAATTTTCTTTTCCTGTGGCATTTTTGTCTGGTTTTGGTATCAGGGTAATGCAGGTTTCATAAAATGAGTTTGGAAGAGTTCCCTCCTCTTCTATTTTTTGGAAGAGTTTGAGAAAGATTGGTATTCATTCTTCTTTGAATGTTTGGTAGAATTCACCAATGAAGCCATCTGGTCTGGGACTTTTGTTTTGGGGAGGTTTTGGATTACCAATTCAATTTCCTTACTAGTATTTGGATTTTCCATTTATTCACGATTCAGTCTTGGTAGGCTGTATGTTTCTAGAAATTTATCCATTTCTTCTAGGTTGTCCAATTGTTGGAGTATAATTGTTCACAGTTATTGCTTATGATCCTTTGTATTTCTGTGATATCAGTTGTAATAGCTCCTCTTTCATAGAAAACCCTAAAGACTCCATCAAAAAACTGTATGAACTAATAAACAAATTCGATAGGTTGCAGGATACAAAATCAATACACAAAGATCTGTTGCATTTTTATGCACTAATAATGAATTATCAGAAAGAGAAGTTAAGAAAACAACCCCATTTATAATTGCAGCAAAAAAGAATAAACGACCAGGGAATAAATATAACCAAGGAGGTAAGAAAACCTGTATACAGAAAACTACAAGACATTAAGGAAAGAAACTGAAGATGACAAAAATTAATGGAAAGATATTCTGTGCTCATGGATTGCAAGAATCTGCTAGCCAAAGCAATCTACAGATTTAGTGACATCCCTATCAAAATTCGAATGGCATTTTTCACAGAAATAGAACAAACAATCCTAAAGTTTGTTGGAACCACAAAAGACCCTGAATAGCCAAAACTATCTTGAGAAGGAACAAAAAAGCTGGATGCCTCACATTCCCTGATTTCAAACTCTATTACAAAACCATAGTCATTAAAACAGTATGGTATTGGCATAAAAACAGACACATGGATCAATGGTCAGAATAGATAGTCTAGAAATAAACTGACCCATCCATATATGATCAATTAATATACGATAAAGAAGGCAAGAATATACAATTAGGAATGAGTCATCTCTTCCGTAAATGGTGCTGGGAAAAGTGGACAGCCACATGCGTAAAATGAAACTAGATCACAATCTTATACCATACACAAAAATTAACTCAAAATGTATTAAACACTTGAATGTAAGACCTGAAACCATAAAACTTATGAGCTCCTTGACATATGTCTTGGTGATGATTTTTTTAATCTGACACCAAAAGTTAAAGCAACAAAAGCAAAAAATAAACAAGGGGGACTATATCAAACTAAAAAGCTCCTCCACAGCAAAAAGAAATCATCAGCAAAACAAAAAGGCAACCTACTGAATAGGAGAAAATATTTGCAAAACCTATACCTGAAAAAGGGTTAATATCCAAAACATAGAATCATACAACTCAACAGCAAAAAAAAAAAAAAAAAAAAAAAAAATCTGATTTAAAAATGGACAGAAGATCTGAATAGTCATTTTTCCAAAGAAGATAGATGGCCAACAGGTACATAAAAAGATCCTCGGCATCACTAGTGTTCAGGGAAATGCTAATCAAACCACAATGAGATACCAGCTCATCCCTGTTTGAATGGCTGTTATCAAAGAAGCAAGAAATAACAGCACTGGTAAGGATGTAGAGAAAAGGGAACCTTCATGCACTGTTGGTGGGAATGCAAACTGGTGTGGCAACTGTGGAAAACAGTATGGAGGTTCCTCAAAAAATTAAAAATAGAACTACCACGTGAACCAGCAATTCCACTTCTGGGTATTTATGTGAAGAAAACAAAAACACTAATTTGAAAAGATACATGCACCCCCATGTTCTTTGCAGCATTATTTACAACAGCCAAGATATGGAAACAACCTAAGTGTCCATCAATGGATGAATGGATAAAGAAATTGCGGTACACACACACACACACACACACACACACACACACACACACTGGAATATTATTCAGCCATAAAAAATGAAATTTTGTCATTCATGACAACATGGATGGACCTCAAAGCCATTATGCTAAGTGAACTTGGTCAGACAGAGAAAGGCATATTATATGCTCTCTCTTATTTGCAAACTCTAACCACCCCCCTCCAAACCCCATAACCAAGCTCACAGATTGTGGTTACCAAAGGTGGGGGTTATGAGGTGGGAAAAATGGGTGAAGGAGGATCTTAAAAGATCTAAAAAATTTTAAAAATTAAGAAAATATATAAGTTTACCTACTCAGCATTTCTAATTCTAGGTGGTTATCCTGCAGATAAACTTCCATATGGGTAAAGTGGCAAAAAAACCCCAAAACAAACCCCCCCCAAAAAAAACCCCCAAAAAACCCCAACCAAAAACCCACCAAAAAAACAAACAAACGAACAAAACACATCTCAAGGTTTGCTTCTAAGTAAGCAACCTAAGGCTTACATTTTCTCTGAACCCCCAAGTTATGATATGACTTAACACTTTCAACCTTGCCACATCTGTTACTCAGCTGACACTGAATGTATGAGTCTGTGACCCCTTTTCGGGCATCCTGCCTTGCTTACGGGAAATCCTGTGCCAGTTCCGTGGGAGGAGCACGTCGGGGAGGAAAACTTTGAGTGAGACCCCAGAGGGGACCCCCACCTCTTTCCTCCTCATTGTAGCCACACGCACTACAAACTCCCATCTCCGCTTCTCTGTGTTGAATTCTAGGCTGGAGTCCAAGTCTAGCTTTCCAAAGTGAGTCATACCAGGGCCCGACCTTAAAAAAATAAAGATAAAAATAAAATGAAATGAAATAAATAAATAAAATGAGACTTCAGCTCTGTACCAGGAAGAGTATCTCAGTAAGCATAGGGCCCTTCAAAGTGCAGTAGGCACCAATGAGGTCCAACCCACTGTGGACACATGAACCCCTCACTGTCAAGGTCTCTGGTGGTGCCATGAATTCTGGTTACATACTGTTTCCCTGCCTATCATGGTGGCAAGAGAAGGCTTCGCGAGGCTGGGACCCCCAGTGTCACCTCGCCTGAGATCTCAACACCTTTTTGGTACAGCCTTGGAGGCTTGCATGTTCCCGGGGACTGGCTCCCTGTCTTCCTCCTTACTCTCAAAGGTGTGTGGCTCACTTCCCTGCCTCTGGAATCTTTCCCCTAATCCCTAACCCAGCTCCTCTCAGTGAATGTGTATACTCATTGCCTGAAGAGCTTGTTGCAAGAGTGTCCTGGGCCTTACCCTCAGAGATTCTGATTCCATAGGCGGGGTGGGGCCCAGGAATTCACATTTCTAACTACCTCACAGGCTCCTCAGAGGATTACCCTTTCCATAACACTGGCTAGGATGCCTTCAAAGGGTGGAAGTGCCTGAGAGCGGCCTCTCTTGTCCACTAGGCAAAACCTCCCAAGGTTTGGGGTGCCTGGGTGGCTCAGTCATTAAGCGTCTGCCTTTGGCTCAGGGCCTGATCCCAGGGTTCTGGGTTCCAGCCGTGCATCTGGCTCCCTGCTCTGCTGGGAACCTGCTTCTTCTTCTTCTTCTTTTTTTTTTTTTTTTAAGATTATTTATTTATTTATTTGACAGAGAGAGAGACAGCCATTGAGAGAGGGAACACAAGCAGGGGGAGTGGGAGAGGAAGAAGCAGGCTCACAGTGGAGCAGGGAGCCCGATGTGGGGCTCAATCCCAGAACTCTGGGATCACACCCTGAGCCAAAGGCAGACGCTTAATGACTGAGCCACCCAGGCGCCCCTGGGAGCCTGCTTCTCCCTCTCCCACTCCCCCTGCTTGTGTTCCCTCTCTCCCTGGCTGTCTCTCTGTCAAATAAATAAATAGGGGCGCCTGGGTGGCACAGCGGTTGGGCCTCTGCCTTCGGCTCAGGGACGTGATCCTGGCGTTATGGGATCGAGCCCCACATCAGGCTCCTCCGCTATGAGCCTGCTTCTTCCTCTCCCACTCCCCCTGCTTGTGTTCCCTCTCTCCCTGGCTGTCTCTATCTCTGTCGAATAAATAAAATCTTTAAAAAATAAATAAATAAATAAAATCTTTAAAAAACAAAAACAAAAAAAACCTCCCAAGGCAAAGAAACATCAAGCTCTGCACCTGTTTGAATTGGGGAGGAGTGTGGGGTGATGTGGGTATAGAGAGGAGAATAAACAAATTAGTATTTCAAAATAAATAGATGCTATAATAGATTTATATGTGACTACATGCATACTGAGATTCTGTTGAGATTGGGAAAAAAAAAAAAGAAGTTTCAAAGGAAGCTTAAAATCCTTTTTCCTGGGGCACCTGGGTGGCATAGCGGTTGGGCGTCTGTCTGCCTTCGGCTCAGGGCGTGATCCCGGCGTTGTGGGATCGAGCCCCACATCAGGCTCCTCTGCTATGAGCCTGCTTCTTCCTCTCCCGCTCCCCCTGCTTGTGTTCCCTCTCTCGCTGGCTGTCTCTATCTCTGTCAAATAAATAAATAAAATCTTTAAAAAAAAAAAAATCCTTTTTCCTAGAAAAAGGACCTTCATGATGGCAGGGACTGTAGCTGTGTATACCCAGAGAAGCACAGTGATGAATGAATGAATGAAAGAACGAATGAATGATAGCTTGGTAAAATTCAAAACCACATATTCACCTTATGCAACCCAAGTTTCTCTTAAGAAGGACCAAAATGGATATTATGTAATTGTTAATAGGGTTGTTTTTTGTGTTGGTGCTACTCTGCATGAATAAGTATGTTCTGAATTGAGTTTATTTCTCTATGAATTAAAAAAAAATCTTTTCTCTATTTTATTTTTTATTATTTGGGTTTTTTAGAAAGCAAGAGAGAGAGCATGTGAGAGGTGGAGGGAGGGGCAAAGGGAGAGGGGAAAGAATCCCAAGCAGCCTCCGCGCCCAGCACAGAGCCCGCACGGCTCGATCTCACAACCCTGAGACCATGACCTGAGCCAAAATCAAGAGTTAGACACTAAACAACCAACTGAGCTACCCACGCACTCCACTTTTTTCTGTTTTAGACATTTTCTTTAATGCACTTGAATGATTTTATTTGTACTACAATAAATATTATAAGCTTAAATAAAATCAGGGTTGCTAGGTCTACACAATCTTCCTAATTCTGCTTGGGGTGTGTAAGTGCGTGTTGGGTGAGTATAGGGCAGAGAGCACCTGGAGGTATAAAGAACAGACTTTTCCTACGTTCCCTGGTGAGTGTGTCAGAGGTACTGCTCATTTGGCCTCCCAGATGGATCACAGAGTCCCCAGAAGTACCTGCCCCAGGGTGAACTTCCACTGGACTCTGCTGAAACCAGAAAACCCAGGGTGGCTCCCGAGAAGAACTCTCCCTAGGCTCATCTTAGTCTAAATCTAGGCCAGGGTGGCTCCAGAATATGGGTCTAATATGGGTCAGGGGTGCTAGAGGCCTCTCTTAACTTTTCAATCACTAGAGGAACTCATAAATACAGCACAAAGCACAGAAGGGGTTAATTTAGTAATGTTGGTCATCAGGCTGTAAACTGGAACATTATCAAACATCCTTTCCAGGAGTTGAATCAGACTATAATTAAACCCAGGCCTGGGCACCCCTTTGCACAATAGCCTATTTCTTTGATTGGTTTTTGTTTTTTAACCTATTAGCTACCTCTTTGGTCTTCCAAACATTGCCAGCATTAAGAAATGATGGATAAACCCGACTCCATTCTCCCAAAGTTCTCCATAATGAATTTTCAGGAAGAAAATTGTTGCAGGCCTTCCCGGGGTTCCTGCTTATCTGCGATGCCAATTCCAGCATCCTCCCTTTCGGTGGGTGAAGTTGTCTGTAATACACTAGATCACTACTGTCCAAGAGAATTACAGTATGAGCTACATATATGTAAACTTTATTTAGTAGTCACATTAAAAAAGTAAAAAGAAACAGGTGAAGTTAATTTTAATAATGTTTGACTCAGTTGAATATACTCAAAATATTTCAATATATACTCAGTTTTGGGGCGCCTGGGTGGCACAGCGGTTAAGCTTCTGCCTTCGGCTCAGGGCGTGATCCTGGCGTTATGGGA
The DNA here is from genome assembly GCF_002007445.2 of Ailuropoda melanoleuca. NCBI lineage: Eukaryota > Metazoa > Chordata > Mammalia > Carnivora > Ursidae > Ailuropoda > Ailuropoda melanoleuca. The sequence continues at coordinate 65,573,799 of NC_048221.1, read as the reverse complement.
TCGAGCCCCACATCAGGCTCTTCCACTATGAGCCTGCTTCTTCCTCTCCTACTCCCCCTGCTTGTGTTCCCTCTCTCGCTGGCTGTCTCTATCTCTATTGAATAAATAAATAAAATCTTTAAAAAAAAATATATATATATATATATACTCAGTATAAAAATAATTGAGATTGTTTATTTTTTTTTTTTGTACCAAGTTTTTGGAACACAGTGTGTTTTACACTTTCAATACATCTTAATCAAGACTAGCCACATTTCAAGTGCTCAATAGCCAAATGTGGCTAGTGCTATTTTATTGGACAGTGTAGGACCAGGTGAATAACAGGTAGATTCCCTGAGACATTGCTGGGTGTCTAGCAAGAACATATTACTTGTTAATGGACTCAAAATACAACTGTGTCTTGATGTCACATACAGGGTCTTAAAATATCTTTCAAACAATTCACTCAGTCTTCTTTCTCAAGTACCAAAGATCTTAGCTTCCAGGATTTTTATGTGCCTAGTATCTCCTGTTTTCAAAAATATGATTCTCGGGGCGCCTGGGTGGCGCAGTCCTTAAGCGTCTGCCTTCGGCTCAGGGCGTGATCCCGGCATTATGGGATCGAGCCCCACATCAGGCTCCTCAGCTATGAGCCTGCTTCTTCCTCTCCCACTCCCCCTGCTGTGTTCCCTCTCTCGCTGGCTGTCTCTGTCTCTGTCGAATAAATAAATAAAATCTTAAAAAAATATATGATTCTCTAACAAATATTCCTAAATAGATCAATGGAAATTTTGTCTTACTGCCATTTGCAAATTTAACTTCAGTATATGAAATAACTAATTCACCAGATGATGAAAATTATGAGGTTGGATATTTACCAAAACACTCGTATAAAACCTTTCTTTATCCTTGTGAAATAAGCCGGCTATGACATCCTACAAACTCTATAAATACACAAGATTTGTAAATGGTTGCTAAAGGCCCATAAACAGGGGGTGGGTAAAGGCTACAAGGTGCTGGCTGGGATTTGTAAGTTCTGAAGTGCATCCCTGGGACTGGGTCACCCCAGTGATTATAGCTTGTGTTAGCAGAGCCTGTTAGACAATGTAATATTTCACCATGGCAAGAAAGTCTTCCATTTCCCCAAGTTTGTGTATTTCACTGTTCTTTTGGAAACAAGTGATACATTTATTCATTTATACTCATAAAATAAGCTACTCTTCAGAGTACATTTATGAGAAAAGGCAAGGTTCTTCATTAATCCTATTTAGATAATTGGAGAGGAATAAAACAACAAAATAAATAAAAGAAGGCATGTGACAGTCTCATCTGTCAATAGGCAAAATGTGCTATCTCCTTCCTGAATTTTTGGTTAGTCTTTGGAAATATTTGTTTATAGTAAGGCAAATAAATAGAACTCCATTTTGTACATAACTGTCGTATTTGACTTTATGGGAATTTTTGTTTCATCTAGGTCATTTTTATTGCTGTAAGGTCAGCAGTAATGTCCCAACTTTCATTCCTGATTTAGTAATTTGAGCTCTTTTTTTCTTTGTTAGTCTAACTAAAGGTCTGTCAATTCTGTATTTTGTTTGTATTTTCAAGGAGCCAGCTTTTGGTTGCATTGATTTTCTCTATTTTTTTTTTTCCTGTTCTCTATTTTGTTTATTTCTGCTGTAAGCTTCCTTAAATTTTTTCTTCTGCTTGCTCTGGGTGACATTTCCTTGTCTTTTTCTAGTTTCTTCAGGTGAAAGTTTAGGTTATTGATCTAAGACCTTTCTTCTTCTTCACCAAAAGCATGTATAACTATACATTTCCCTGTAAGCACTGCTTTAGCTCCATCCCATAAACTGTGGTATATTATGTTTTTCATTATAATTCATCTCAAAATATTTTTGAATTTTTCCTTGCTCTTCATTCTTTGAATCATAGGTTATTTATGAGTGAGTTGCGAAATTTCCACATATTTCTGTTGCAATTTTTAATTTAATTCCGTTGTGGCTGGAGAACATACTTTATACTATTTTAATTATTTTACATTTCCTGGGCATTGTTTTGTCGGCCAAGAGTTGGTCTGTTACGGGAATGTTACATGTGCACTTGACAGGAATATATACTCTGCTGTTGTTGAATGTAGGCTTCCATAGATGTCTCTAAGTTGACTTACAGTGTCATTCAAGTCTTCATTTCCTTGTTCATCTTCTGTCTAGTTTTTCCATTCATTATTTGAAGTAGGGTAATGAAGTCTATAATTATTATGGTTGAACTGTTTGTTTCTCCCATTAGCTCTGTCAGATTTTGCTAAGTGTATTTTAGGGCTCTATCGTGAGATGCATATATGTTTATAATTGTTATGCCTTCTTGACAGATTGATCTTTTTGTCATTATAAAATGTCCTTTGTTTTTTTCTTTTTTTTTTTTAATTTTATTTTATTATATTATGTTAATCACCATACAGTACATCCCCTGATTCCGATGTAAAGTTTGATGCTTCATTAGTTACGTATAACACCCAGTGCACCATGCAATACGTGCCCTCCTTACTACCCATCACCAGTCTATCCCCTTCCCCCACCCCCTCCCCTCTGAAGTCTTCAGTTTGTTTCTCATAGTCCATAGTCTCTCATGTTTCATTCCCCCTTCTGATTACCCCCCTTTTCTTTATCCCTTTCTTCCCCTACCGATCATCCTAGTTCTTATGTTCCATAGATGAGAGAAATCATATGATAATTGTCTTTCTCTGCTTGACTTATTTCACTTAGCATTATCTCCTCCAGTGCCGTCCATGTTGCAGCAAATGTTGAGAATTCGTTCTTTCTGATAGCTGAGTAATATTCCATTGTATATATGGACCACAGCTTCTTAATCCAGTCATCTGTTGAAGGGCATCTCGGCTCCTTCCATGATTTGGCTATTGTGGACAATGCAGCTATGAACATTGGGGTGCATATGGCCCTTCTCTTTACTACGTCTGTATCTTTGGGGTAAACACCCAGTAGTGCAATGGCTGGGTCATAGGGTAGTTCAATTTTTAACTTTTTAAGGGACCTCCACACTGTTTTCCAGAGTGGCTGTACCAACTTGCATTCCCACCAACAATGTAGGAGGGATCCCCTTTCTCCACATCCTCTCCAACAATTGTTGTTTCTTGCCTTGTCTATCTTTGCCATTCTAACTGGCGTAAGGTGGTATCTCAGTGTGGTTTTGATTTGAATTTCCCTGATGGCTAATGATTTTGAACATTTTTTCATGTGTCTGTTAGCCATTTGTATGTCTTCATTGGAAAAGTGTCTGTTCATATCTTCTGCCCATTTTATGATTTGTTTATTTGTTTCTCGTGTATTGAGTTTGAGAAGTTCTTTGTAGATCTTGGATACCAGTCCTTTATCTGTGGTGTCCTTTGCAAATATATTCTCCCATTCCGTGGGCTGTCTCTTAGTTTTTTTGACTGTTTCCTTGGCTGTGCAGAAGCTCTTTATCCTGATAAAGTCCCATAAGTTCATTTTATCTTTTATTTCTCTTGCCTTTGGAGATGTGTCGTGAAAAAGGTTGCTCTGGCCGATGTCATAGAAGTTGTTGCCTATGTTCTCCTCTAGAATTTTGATGGATTCCTGTCTCACATTGAGGTCTTTCATCCATTTGGAGTTTATTTTTGTGTATGGTGTGAGAGAGTGGTCAAGTTTCATTCTTTTGCATGTAGCTGTCCAATTTTCCCAGCACCATTTATTGAAGAGACTGTCTTTTTTCCACCGGATGTTTTTTCCTGCTTTATCAAAGATTAGTTGCCCAAAGAGCCGAGGGTCCATTTCTGGGTTCTCTATTCTGTTCCATTGGTCGATGTGTCTGTTTTTGTGCCAGTACCATGCTGTCTTTGTGATCACAGCTTTGTAGTACAGCTCGAAATCCGGCATTGTGATGCCCCCAGCTTTGTTTTTCCTTTTCAACAGTTCCTTGGAGATTCGGGGCCTTTTCTGGTTCCATACAAATTTAAGGACTATTTGTTCCAGTTCTTTGAAAAATGTCCTCGGTATTTTGATCGGGATAGCATTGAAAGTGTAGATTGCTCTGGGTAGTATGGACATTTTAACTATGTTAATTCTTCCAATCCATGAGCATGGAATATTTTTCCATCTTTTTATGTCTTCCTCAATATCTTTCAAAAGTGATCTATAGTTTCTAGCATATAGGTCCTTTACGTCTCTGGTTAAGTTAATTCCAAGGTAACGCATGGTTTTTGGTGTTATTGTAAATGGGATGGATTCCCTAATTTCTCTTTCTTCAGTCTCGTTATTCGTGTATAGAAATGCAACTGATTTCTGGGCATTGATTTTGTATCCTGCCACCTTACTGAATTGTTCTATAACTTCTAATAGTTTGGGAGTGGATTCCTTTGGGTTTTCCATATAGAGTATCATGTCATCTGCAAAGAGAGACAGTTTGACTTCTTCTTTGCCGATTTGGATACCTTTGATCCCTTTTTGTCTTCTGATTGCTGTTGCAAGGACTTCTAGTACTATGTTGAATAATAGTGGCGAGAGTGGGCATCCTTGTCGTGTTCCTGATCTTAAGGGAAAGGCTTCCAGCTTTTCCCCATTGAGAATAATGCTTGCAGTAGGCTTTTCATAGATGGCTTTTATGAGATTGAGAAATGTACCCTCTATTCCTACACTCTGAAGGGTTTTAATCAGGAAAGGATGCTGTATTTTGTCAAATGCTTTTTCTGCATCAATTGAGAGGATCATATGGTTCTTGAGTCTTTTCTTGTTGATATGATGTATCACATTGATTGATTTGCGAGTGTTGAACCATGCTTGCATCCCAGGTATGAATCCCACTTGGTCATGATGGATAATCCTTTTAATGTACTGTTGGATTCTATTAGCAAGGATCTTGTTGAGGATTTTGGCATCCATATTCATTAGAGAAATCGGTCTGTAATTCTCCTTTTTGAGGGGGTCTTTGCCTGGTTTGGGGATCAAGGTAATATTAGCCTCATAGAATGAGTTTGGTAGCTTTCCTTCTGTTTCTATTTTTTGAAATAGCTTTAGGAGAATAGGTATTATTTCTTCTTTGAATGTTTGGTAGAATTCCCCAGGAAAACCGTCTGGGCCTGGAGTTTTATTATTTGGAAGGTTGTTTATCACTGACTCAATTTCTTCATAGTTAATTGGCCTATTTAAGAAATCTATTTCTTCCTGTTTCAGTCTTGGTAGTTTATAGGTTTCCAGGAAGGCCTCCATCTCTTCCAGATTGTTTAGTTTTTTGGCATATAGCTGTTGATAAAAGTTTCTAATAATCCTTGCAATTTCAATGGTGCTGGTCGTGACCTCTCCCTTTTCAGTCATAATTTTAATAATCTCAGTCCTTTCTCTTTGTTTTTGGACAAGTTTTGCCAGTGGTCTATCAATTTGATTGATTCTCTCAAAGAACCAGCTTCTAGTCCTGTTGATCTGCTCTACTGTACTCCTGGTCTAATTCATTGATTGTCCTTTGTTTCTTGTAACAATTTTTGCCTTAGTCTGATATTACTGTAGCCACTCCAGCTTTCTTTGGTTACTGTTTACATGGTATACCTTCTTCTATTCTTTTTTCAACTTATTTGTGTCTTTGGCTCAAAAGTATGTCTCTTGTAGAAGTACACAGTTAGATCATGATTGCTTGTTTAAGAAATACCTTCTGCCATTCTCTGCCTTCTTAATGGGGTGCTAATTTTATTTATATTTAACGTAATTATTGATAGAGTAATAACATTAAGTAATGAAGTAGGATTTACATCTGCAAATTTACTATTGGTTTTCTATATATCTTACATCTTGTCTGTTTTTCATTTCCTCTGTAGGACCAGCTTTTGTGTTAAATAGACATTTTTCTAGTTTACCATTTTAATTTACTTGTCATTTATTTTAGAACATATTATAAGTTATTTTCTTACTGGCTGCCCTAGGGAAAACAATTAACATCTTATAACAATCTAATTGTGATTAATACCAACTAAATTTCAAAGGATGTGAAAACTTTGCTCCACTATAGCTTTGTTCCCTTTTCCCTCCTTTTTGCAGTTATTCTCATACAAATTATATCTTTATAATTATAAACCATCAACAGAGTTTTATAATTATTGCTTTATGCACTTGTGCTTTGAATCATATAGGAGAAGAAAAGAGTTATAAACAAAGAGTACAATTAAACTGTCTTTTTTTATTTATCTCTGTAGTTACGTTTACCAGGGTTTTTTATTTCTTTGCGTAGATTCAAGTTACTGTCTAGTGCTCTTTCATTTCAGTCTGAAGAACCTCCTTTAAGCTTTCTTGTAGGGCAGGTTTGCTAGCAGTAGCACTGTGTCATCCTAATTTTTGTTTGTTTATCTGGGAATGTCTTGATTTCTTCTACATTTTTGGAAGTATAGTTTTTGAAGGTATAGAATCCATGGTTGACAATATTTCAATTTCAGCATTTAAAATATGTCATCACATTGCCTTCAGGTCTCCATGGTTTCTGATTAGAAATAAGCTGTTAATCTTACTGAGGATCATTTCGATATAATAAGTCACTTCTCTCTCGCTGCTTTTATGATTAACTCTGTCTTTCGACGGTTTGATTATGAAACATCTAAATGTAAATCTCTTTGAGTTTGTCCTCCTTAGAATTTGTTCAGCTTCCTGGACATGTAGAAAAATGTTTCCCACCAAATGTGGGTAGTTTTCAGCCATTATTATTTTTTAAAAAAATTTCAAGCCTTCTTTCTTCTCCTTTCTCATATTCTCTGGGACTCCCACTATGTTACATTGGAATGCTGTTGGTGTCCCAGTTGTTTTGTTTGGTTTTGTTTGTAATAGTTTCAGAGGTAGAATTCAATGATTCATCAGTTGCATATAACACGCAATGCTCATTACATCAAGTGTCCTCCTTAATGCGCATCACCCAATTACCCCATCCTCCCACCTACCTCCCCTCCAGCAACTCTGTTTGTTTCCTAGAGTTTAGTATCTCTTATGGTTTGCCTCCCTCTCAATTTTCATCTTATTTTTCCTTCCCATCCCCTATGTTCATTTGTTTTGTTTCTTAAATTCCACATGAGTGAAATCATATGGTATTTGTCTTTCTCTGACTGACTTATTTTGCTTAGCATAATACCCTCTAGTTCTATCCACATCATTGCAAATGGCAAGATTTCATTTCATTTTAAAGATTTTATTTATTTATTTGAGAGAGAGAGAGAGAAAGAGCACAAGTGGTGGGGAGGGGCAGTAGGAGAGGGAGCAGACACCCCACTGAGCAGGGAGCCGGATGCCGACCTTGATCCCAGGACCCCAAGATCATGACCTGAGCCGAAAACAGATGCTTAACCAACTGAACCACCAATGTGCCCCAAGATTTCATTCTTTTCAATGGCTGAGTAATATCCCATTGCATATACATACCACATCTTCTTTATCCATTCATCTGCCGATGGACCTGTGGGTTCGTTCCATATTTTGGCTGTTGTGGCTATAAACATTGGGGGGCATGTGCCCTTTCAAATCACTATGTTTGTATCCTTTGGATAAATACTGAGTAGTGCAATTGCTGGGTCATAGGGTAGCTCTATTTTTGACTTTTTGAGGAACCTCCATACTGTTTTCCAGAGTGGTTGCACCAGTTTGCATCCCCACCAACAGCGTAAGAGGGTTCCCCTTTCTCTGCATCCTTGCCAACATCTGTTGTTTCCTGAGTTTTTAATTTTAGCCATTCTGACCAGTGTGAGGTGGTATCTCATTGTCGTTTTGATTTGTATTTCCCTGATGTGGAGCGATGTGGAGCATTTTTTCATGCGTCTGTTGGCCATTTATATGTCTTCGCAGAAATGTCTGTTTACGTCTTCTGCCCAGTTCTTGACTGGGTTTTTTGTTTTTGGGTGTTGAGTTTGAGAAGTTCTTTATAGATTTTGGATACTAGCCCTTTATCTTATAAGACATTTGCAAATATCTTCTCCCATTCTGTAGGTTGCCTTTTGGTTTTGTCAAGTGTTTCTTTAGTTGTGCAAAAGCTTTTATTTTGATGAGGTTGTCCTACAGTTTTTTTGAGTCTTTTTTCACTTTGCTTTATTCTTTTTGTCTTTCTATTTCCCAGACTGGATAGTCTAAAAACAAATTATCTTCAAGTTTGCTGATGATTTTTTCAGCCAGCTCAAATCTGCTGGTGAGCCCTTCTAGTGAATTTTCCATTTCAGTGATTATACTTTCAACACCCGAATTTCTGGGGTGCCTGGGTGGCTCAGTTGGTTAAGCATCCGACTCTTGGTTTCAGCTCCGGTCATGATCTCAGGGTCATGGGATTGAGCCCTACATCAGGCTCTGTGCTCAGCACGGAGTCTGCTTGGGATTCTCCCTCTCCCTCTCCCTCTGCCCTTTCTGCTTATGCTCTTTCTCTCTCTAAAACAAATTAACCTTAAAAAACCCCAAATTTCCTTTTTTTTCTTTTAAAAATTATTTCTCTTTATTGATATTATCTGTTTGGTGAGGTATCATTCTTATACTTTATTTTTTCTCTGCAGATATAGTTTCCTTTATCGATATAGTTTCCTTTAGTTCTTTGAATGTATTTATAATAGCTAATTTAAAGCCCTTGTCTATGAAGTCTAAATGTATGGGTTTCCTCAGGGGCAGTTTCTATTGAGTGCTTTCCTCACCCTTATATATGTGCCCTACTTTCCTGTTTCTTTGCTTGTCTCATATATTTTTGGTTGAAAACTGAATTTAAATTAGATTCTGCCCTGCTTAGCATTTATTGTCATTTGTTTGTTTGGCAGCTTTCCTGAACTGATTCTATAAAGTGTGTATTCTTTGCCATGTGTGGCCACTGAATACTCTGTTCAGTTACTTCACGGTCTGTTCATGACTGGTCTGAGATTTTCTTAAATACTTTGAACCAGCAAGTCTCCTAGCATTTGCTAAAGGGCTCTGTGTTTGTGTGGGGACATATTTTCGGTGTTTTAGAAGGTAGTTTACAATTCTGCCCTAGTTTTCTCTTCTGGATTGTGCAGAGTGTCAAGGTCATCTGGAAGTGAGAGACGAGGGCCTTCTCAGTCTCTCCTGAGCATACATACAATTCTGCACAGACACACAGCCTTTTAGATTCCCAAGAATATGCTGGAGGTTTTCAAAGTCCCTATGGACGTTTTACTCTCCAGCTTTTCAAGGGTTTTCTCATTTGCCCCAACTATTAATACCATCTCAGGCAACTGAGAAGTTAAAAAAAAATAGCTGATTAGTTTTAATAAAGTCCCCTGGGAAAAGGCTGTTCCCACTGAACAAGCTCTGAATGACGTAATGACTTCTAATAGAGGAGCTAAGACTGCTCAACAGCCAGGTACTTACACACTGAAAATATGTATTGGAAGATACTGTGTCCTAGGGCAGTAATACTCGAAGTGTGGACTGTGTCTGGTGCCAGTCAGTGAACTGCTTGTTAATGTCCGACATGAGATAAAGAGCTTGTACCAGAGTATAAATCAATCTACTGTTTCCTTTATAGTGAAAGTCTTGATACAAAAAGAAAAAAATTCAGTTGAACCAGTGAACATGCTTAACGATGTGGACCATACTTTGACACTGTGAGGCGCTGGATGAGGGAATCCAAAAGAAAGATGGCGTGAGCTTACTTACAACTGAGCAGTAGAGATAAGGTGTCCTGTTTCTATGCGTTGTTCCTAGGTAGGCCATAGTAGGCAGGATAAGAAGCTCCAATCAATAGTGAGAGAGCTTGGGGCAGAAAAATTTAGCACTGCTTTACCGAAGCAGTGAATTTGAACTACACTTTAAGCGATGGCTAAGATTTTTTTAGGGATAAAAATAATTTTTTTCCAGTTTCGTTGAAGTATAACTGACAAATAAAAATTGTGTATGTTAAAGGTATACAGTGTCACAATTCGATGTACTTACACACTGTGAAATGATTATACAGTAAAGTTAACACATCAATCACCTCACATAATTTTGTGTGTGTGCGGTGAGAACTCCTGAGATTTACTCTCTTAGCAAGTTTCAAGTATTCCATATAGTATTACTGTACGTTAGATCCCCAGAACTTGTTCCTCTCATAACTGAAACTTTGTGCTCTTTGACTAACATATCCTCATTCCCCCAGCCCCTAGCAGCTATCGTTCTACTCTGCTTGTATGAGTTCAACTGTTTTAGATTTCACATGTAAGTGATTTCATACAGTATTTATCTTTTGGTGTCTGGCTTATTTCACTTAGCATAATGTCTTCCAGATTCAACCATGCTGTCACAAATGGCAGGCTTTCCTTCTTTTTTAAGGGCTGAATTTTATCTCTCTCTCTCTCTCCATATATGTAATTCACATATATGATTGATATATATGATATATGATATTTATATATAATGTGTACAGTATTTTCTCTATCCATTCATTCACTGACACTTCGGTTGTTTCCATAGCTTATATTCCATATATAACTAGGAATGGGATTACTGGATGATATGGTCATTCTAGTTTTAATTTTTTGAGGAACCTCCATACCATTTTCCATAGTGGCCAGTTTATACTCCCACCAACAGGGTTCCCTTTTCTCCACATTCCCATCAACACTTATTATCTCTTGTCTTTTGGGGTATTAGCTATTCTAAGAGGTGTGAGGTGATATTATGATTTTGATTAACATTTCCCTGATGGTTAGCAATACAGAGCATTTTCTCAAGTGCCCTTTGAGCATTTATATGTCTTCCTGGAAAAATGTCTATCAAGGTCCTCTGCCCGTTGCTTTATTGGGCTATGAATAATGGTTATGAATGGGGTGAGTAGGGTAAAAAGATAAGGCATTTGAGGTAGGACACAGTAAAAGAAAAAGGTTGGAAGTGGGAATAATGAAGGCTGTGTTTGGAGACTAGTAAGTAGTGAATTTTGAATGGAAAATAAGGTACAGAAGTTAGAGCGAGGTAAGATCAGAAAGTATTTGAGGCCACATTAGAAAGGACTTGGATTCCACACCATGGGATTTGTCCTCCACTTGGTAGACAATAGGGACCCATGGACATTTTGTGAAGCAGGAAGTGCCATGGTTCCACTTTGATTTAAAAGACTAACTTCATATCTTTGAGGAGTAAGTATCTAAAGAGTAAGAGACCAGAGTGAGGGGAACTAATTAAGATGCTATTTAAATAATAAGAGGCCAATAATGAGGGACTGAAGCAGGGTGGTGGTAGTGCGATCTGCCAGGGCTATGACTGAGGCAGCATTTACAGGTCTTAAAACTGCTCAGCTATGAACAACATGGGAAAGAAAGGGTGCTTGAAAGGATGATGGTGCCAAACCGAGGTAGAGAGGCAGCAGGTAGAACTGGTTTGGTGGGAAGATAATGAATTGGCTTGGATTGAGTCTGAGGTTCCTGGCAAGCCATCCAAGCAGAAATATGCAGGGATAATGCAGGTCAGAAACTTGAGAGAAAGGTGAGGTTTAGCGATCCTAATTTGAGGCAACAGCACTGAAATGATTAGCGAGCTATGAGGATTGAGATGCTCGCAAAGAAAATACTTGCAGAGAGAAGGTAGAGAACTTGGGGGGCAGGTTCTCTACCTTTAGCCAAGCAAAAACCTTAGGGGAAGAAGGCGTGGTGGTTGGCAAGGGGAAGAGAATGAAGAAGAGACACTGAAAGTGGCAGACAAATGTTCCAGGGAAGAAGACCCCAAGGATTACCTTGACTATAAGTGTAACTGCTAAATGCATTAAGTCGTTTGAGGAGAAGCAAGATTGGTAATTCCAAGAAGTAGTAGGATTGAGAGAAGCATTTTCTTTCTTGGGGTGGGAGAGATGGAAATATTTGTAGGCTGAGGAGAAGAAACAGGGATAAGGGGAGCTTGTTGGTGGAGGTTAGAGGAAGTGGCTGATGGATTAAATCTACAAAAGTTATTAAGAGGGTGGAATTGAGCTAGAGGGGACAACCTTAAAAGGAAGAAGGGGTATATTTTTCTTGGACATGGGGAAGAAGAATGAAAGGGTAAGTGTGGATACAGAGACATTTTGATGTGTGGAGGCAGGAAGCTGAAGGCGTTCTTAGTGGGTGACTCACTCTTCTCAAGAGAATAGAAAGTGAGGTCACCAGAGACTGGCATGGGACAGGTGTTGGGTTTTGAGAATAAGGGAAAAGATTGAAGCGGCTGTTGGGGAATGAGACTGAGTCCATCAGAAATGGGCAAACAGGTTTCTGAAGACCACTGGGAGCCTGAGTCTAAATCCAAGAATTAGCAGAAGCAGGCAGCACGATCACCCATGTGGGGTCACTGGAGGGCAAAGCAAAGAAAACAATTAGTGGGGTCTTCCAGATATACGTTCTAGTCAATTATCTATATATTTTACATTACCAGTGCAAATGAAGGGCAGGTTTGTACCTTACTTGGTGTTGTAATCCCAATACCCAGTACCATCATCATGTTCGTATTTAAGGGTTTATTGAATATAAGGGTTTATTGTTCATGTTCATATAAGGGTTTACTGAATGAATAAACAGACTATGTAGCAAGATCAAAATTCTCATTAACTGGCTACCATAGAGCAGAAGAAGAGGAAGGAAGGTGATAAACAGTGTTATTACTAAGGCTGAGTCAGTGCCCCATCAGCAGCTGCCCATCTCCACATGCCAGAGAGAAGATGCCAGAACTTTGGATCCCTCTTCCATGTAGAAGCTCAACACGCCTACCCGTGGTGCAGAAGAGAGCCATAAAACCTCCCCCACCGGCTCCTTTCCTTGGTCACCATGCTTACCTCGCAACCTTGATCTCTAATTCTGTTTCCTAAGATCTACGAGGTCTAATATCAAAGCCACAATCGTGGCTTACTACAAAGATTTTATTTTCTTCTAACATTAATAAATTAGCATGATGGTTTATAAACCAGTCTTGTGTGAATTTGATTCATGAGACGCATATTAATTCATGGGTGAATTAATAGAACAAGTTCAAAAGTTGCAAAGCTGGGCATTAGTATCAGGATCAGAGGCAATTTTACTGTAATTATACTTTTACATTGCTAAGATTGAAGTCAAGAAATCTAGAATTTAGTGCCCTCTTCAATTAGGAGTATCTAATATTTTAGTCAAGGACGTGGGCTTTTCTAAAAAAAAAAAAATCAGAGACCCCCCCCCGTGGAAAGTATAAGACAAAATGAATAATCATTTAGATATTATATGAACATTTGCAGCCTACAGACCTAGATTCTCAGAATTTCATGTATCTGGGCAGAACACGCCTTTAGGCACAGATGACCGTGAACCTGCTGTGACCCTACAGTGAATCTCATTGACCTCAAATGGCAGGGGTGTAAGTGACCGCTGCTGCGGCCTGCTCCCGGCCAGTGACGGGGTGCTTCAGCCAGGGAGGTGAAGGCATCTGCATCTGGATCCTTAGAAGACATGGGTCTCTTCTGATGGCCAACTCTGGTTGGAAGACTCTCCTTTGGCAGAAACTTCCTCACATCACACAGAGGTCTAGGACACCTCCAGCCAGTCTTTCTTCCCTCTCTTCTTCGCTCAGGGTCAAATTTACATGGGTGCTAATGTTGCTTCCAAAATTTCCCAGTTCCCTCCCCATTATCTCTCACAGGCATAATAAAATGCTTGCACCATTCATGTCATCTTGGGGTTGGCTTCTTGGAGGACCTGGACTGATGCAGAATCTTTGCATCAGGACCCAGAGGCCAAGAGGGACTGATGGCAGGTGAGAGTTTCCATAGCATTGCTCTAGCCACCGAAGGGGCTGATGGTATTAGAAGAAATACGGATTGTGGTCTTTGTCCTTAAAAGCTGTTGGTCCCAATCTGAATTCAAAAGCCTGAGGATTAGGGGGCTGACAGTACTGAGCCCAAAGGCCTGAGAACCAGGAGCACCGATGTTCAAGGACAGGGTAAGATGGATGGATGTCCTAGATCAAGCAAAAGAGAAAATTCACTCTTCCTCTTCTTTCGTTCTATTCAGACTTTGAATGGACTGGGTAATATCCACTTGCACTGGTAAGGACGATCTTCTTTACTTAGTCTAGTGATTCAAATGCTAATCTCTTGGGAAACATTCTCACAGACACGCTCAGAAATGATGTTTAAGCAGCTATCTGGGCATCCCCTAACCCAGAAGAACAACATGTCCTAGTCTGTGGATGTCACTTAGCCTCTTTTCCCTGTCACCGTAGCCTTTGCCCAGTGCAGGTGGGGACGTGAGCAACGCTTGGACTCAGCAACCTATGCTTCCTTTCACAAGAGTAGTCCCGCTACAGTGGCTACTGCATGCTGGCTCTGCCACCAACAGATGTCAGCGCTTTAGTCCCCAATATGGCACCATCCCCAAAGGGCTCAACCATCCACCTGGTGGCGGGTTCATTATGGGGACTGTCATTTGATCATGAAGGCTCTTCACGCCCTCGAACAAACAAGCAGGTTGTCTGGGTGACTAATCCTGATTACCAAGGGTAAAGGGCTCCTGATACACAAAGGGACCATGATGTGTGGAAAACCTCTTATAAAACGTAAAGGAAGGCTCCAGCAACCAATAAAGACAGGACTGCTAAAGAACTGGTCCTTTCAGCAAAGAAGGTTGGGGTCACTCCTCTGGGTGAAAAAACTCATCTGAACTGCTACCAGAGATGAACAGGAACTTGAAATGGATAGTGGAAGAAGGAAGTTAGGCTTATCAACCATGGCCTTATGACCAGTTACATAGCAAGGACTTTAGCAGTTGTTATATTTTCTTCCTTGTTTGTTGCATATATATTTATCTGTAAAAATTTCCCTCCTCCTCTTCTCTATCATTTTATATGAGGAGTGATAGTGATGATTAACTTGATAATTTGGTTCTTGGATTATAGAACATCCAGGCAGGAATTAATATCTCCCAGGGTCGGATACGATGACTGATGGGCCTTTAAATCTCCCCTTTTCAGGGAGAGAGAGAGAGAGAATCTTTATTTGTATAACGTGTACTTGCATCTTGTAAGGTGGAAGCATGAGGCTTCTTGGTGGTGGTAAATGGGCATTGAAACAATTATCAAAGGGGTAGACTGTGCCAACTATTAACCAATTGTCTCTTACAAGTGCAATGTCTCTTTTCTAGTTGGTTCTACAATGTGAAAGCTGGGAGTCCGCAAACTCTCCTGGAGTGTGGGATCCTGGAGTCCCAGGCGGACTTGCCAGCTGACTTCTTCTCACCTCCTGCCAATAGAAGTCACCATGGCAGATCCAAAGGTGGGAGAAGGGGAGAAACTGCTCCTTCGGCAGGTGAAATCCCATGAGTATTCAAGAATGTCTATGTTCAAATTAACTAGAGAATGAGAAACCATTTTGTCAGCTTTTCCAAATATTTGAGTCTTATATTTGAAGTTGCTAATTGACTGAAACATTGCAAGGTCAAATTACATTGCACTAAAAATTACAAACATCAGCTTGCGATCATTAGCGTTAATGTCACGAATACCTATCAAATTTACCATGGAAATTGACTGTTCTCTGTTGAAAAGCCTGTGAAACATTATCTACCCAGTAGGTCATTGGGCATTACTGATTTATTAAAATGTGTAAAGACGGCATACATTTTTTCTCAGTGGTAACATTAGAAGCCTCTTTGATCTCTGTAGACTTTTTAGCTGAAAGGATTTGGACATCTTTGTTGGCATCAGAAAGGACAGAGTTGTCACTGTTTGACAGCTATTTGATATTTGACCTCTTTTAGCTGAAATGATTAGAGTTTTTGTAGAAATCATGTATTAACACTTGGTGAATAATTCTGTGTCTTAAAGGTCTGTGAAAATACATATAAAACATAATTTTTTGTTTGCACAATATTGTGAATGTACTAAATGTCACCAAATCGTACATTTTAAAATGGCTAATTCTAGGGCACCTGGGTGGCTCAGTCAGTTAAGTGTCCAACTCTTGATTTCAGCTCAGATCATGATCTCAGGGTCGTGGGATTGAGCCCCGTGTTGGGCTGGGTGTGGTTAAGATTTTCCCTCCCCGTCTCCTTCATGCCCCAACCCCCTACAAAAAATAAGAAAATGGCTAATTCTATGTTATGTGAATTTTGCTTAAATAAAGTACTTTTCTTAAGTATCTTTTTTCACATTGGAAAACTTATTTGCCTATAATTTCACCTAGATTCAAGGACATTTTAGAAGTTTCTCATTGCAAAAAAAAAAAAAAATGTCCCTCATTGCCTATTTCAGCTTATCCTTAAGCTGAGAGCCATTTCATAGGTCTCAGATCTTGGAGTACTTTTGTTTTCAGGGAAACTCATGATTTTCGATCACTTAATAGTTGGAACAAGATACGGAGGACTTGTTGCACTGGCTTTTAACACAACGATTTCAAAAGGCTCGAAATAATCCATTGTGAAAAATACTCAGAATTCCCAGGATACTTTCTTACGCATGCTCAGAAAAATCACCAATTTTAAATTTGCATGAATTTGTAGGAAATCAATAGAAAAGGAATTTTGGGAAAAAAATTAAATTGTGGGAATTTAAGGTGGTTACAGTGAAATATTATGACATGAATGCAAATAGTTCTGAAGCTTGCTATTTATTAATTTTACTTTTCACAGTTTCTGTCTCTATACACAGCACATTGTTTCTTTTTCCAAAATAAAGCTACATAGAGGCTCTGCAGGAAAATAAAGTCTAATGGAATTATCATTGCTCTGCTTTATATGTTGTTGAGGATTTTTCTAATATCAAATTATGAGGACCATCATTCTAAATTTGTTTGGAAATTTTGGCCTCACATGGGTGGGGAGATATATCCTTTGTTTATTATATTTTACCTTTATTCTGGATTCCAAATTTCAAAATCTACTGGACTTAAATTTTTTTTTTACAAAATCATATTTCCTTAATAGTTATGCCAATTTATATTAAGAAAAGCTTTTATTGTATGTGTGTAGGACCTACATCAGACGCTCTCATTTCTCCCCATTTTTATCACTTAGGTCTCTGGCGTAATGAATAAAAATCAATTAGCATTATTTTTTTTTAAGTAAGAAAAGAAAACTAATTTAATCTCATTTAACAGAACAGAGCAAGACCCAATTCTTTCATGTGAACTAAGTTTTGTTTTTAACTGGGTCTTATCCTTCACGTTTTACTCCTTTTTTATAGGAGCTGATTTGTCACGAATATATGCTGCATTAGTTTCCTACGGCTGTTGTAACAAGTTAGTGCAAACTTAGTGGCTTAAAACAACATGAATTTGGGGCGCCTGGGTAGCGCAGTCATTAGGCGTCTGCCTTCGGCTCAGAGCGAGATCCCAGCGTTCTGGGATCGAGTCCCACATCGGGCTCCTCTGCTAGGAGCCTGCTTCTTCCTTTCCCACTCCCCCTGCTTGTGTTCCCTCTCTCGCTGGCTGTCTCTCTGTCACATAAATAAATAAAATCTTAAAAAAAAACAACACGAATTTATTGTCCTAAAGTTTTGGAGGTCAGAAGCCTAAAATGGTTCTCAATGAACTTAAATCAAGGTGTCAGCACAGCTACATTCCTTTGAGGAGGCTCTAGGGGAGAATCCATTTTCCTTGGCTTTTCCAGCTTCTAGAAGCTGCCTGCATGCCTTGGCTCAGGGCCCCTTCAGTCTCCAAAGCCAGCAGTAGCTGTCGGAGTCTTTCTCACATTACATCACTCAGACTCAGACTCTCTTGCCTCCCTTTTTCACTTAGAAAGACTTAAATACAGAGAACAAACTGGCGGTTACCAGAGAGAAGGTGGATTGGGGGGGGATGGGTGAGATAGGTGAAAAGAAGTGAGATGTACAAACTTCCAGTTATGAAATAAAAAAGGAAAAAGGAAAAAAGAAAAGAAAATCGGGGAACAAGGGCATGAAAAAATTACAAAGGACTTCTGCCTCTAGCATGACAGAGTAACAGGGCCTGGATTCACTCTCCACCCTTAAAATGACTCAAACAAAGACAAAATATGTGCCACATGATTTTCAGACATTGCACCTTAGATTATGCAGAACAGGGATTCCTGAGAGTGGAAATACTTCCTGAGAGACGAGTGAGGACAGACCTTGCTGTGTGGCAACAATCTCCAGGTGGTGGGGGAACGCAGCTAGAGCCCAGGGGTTTCCCTGAGTTGAGGAACTGGGATCAGGAGTTCTGGAAGGCCAAATGGCTAGAGTGCGCAGGGCAAAGTGTCAGAGAGGAGACAGCTGCGTGTGTCTACGCACACACAGAGACACACGCACGCGAGAGACTTCTAGTCTCCTCAGTGCATGTGTATGAGGAAAATACTCAAGGCTGTGGAAAGAATCAGCCTTTCAAATGAGAGGGAACAATCCCGGGAGGTCACACGGGGCTGGGAATTGTCCTTATGCTCACAAGCTAGAGTGGGAAGCCTCACAATTCACGTCAGTGAGTAGAGGACTCAGAAAGTTATTGCCTCTGGAACGGAGTCATATTAGCCACAGACTAAAGGCTGCTCTGATCCCACCTAACCAACCCAAAAAGGGAAATCCAAAAGATCAAACTGTTTCTAAATAACTTAACTTCATCCCAGAACAAAACTCAATGATATTTATAGGAATACAAACAAGATACAATATTGAATAAAAAAAAAAAGCTGGTATTCTGGTATTCAATCAAAAATTTCTGAGCATACAGGGGCGCCTGGCTGGCTCAGTCGGCAGAGCACGCAACTCTTGATCTTGGGGTTGTGAGTTCGAGCCCCACGTCGGATCTAGAGATTACCTAAAAATAAAATCTTAAAAAAAAAATTCTGAACACGCAAAGGAGCAGGAAAATATGACCCACAGTGAGGAGAAAAGCAAATCAATAGAAACAGACCCAGAAATGACAAGATGCTTATATCAGTAGACAAAGCAAACAGTTAATATAACTCTGTTATTACGTTCAAGAAGGAAAAGCCTGAATGTGCTAAATAGAGACAAGAAAGATATAAAAAAGACACAAATGAAAACTCTAGAGATGAACCATGCACTGGAATTAATAACTGATTAGACACTGCAGGAGAAAAAAGGCCTAAGCACAGAGGTAACCACCAGAAGAAAACATGAACTTTACTAAATACCAAGAATGTTTTAATAAATAAGAGTAAAGAATGTGCACTTTTTTTTTTTTTTTAGGGAGAGAGTGTGCATGTACGGGGGTGGGGAGAGGGAGGGGCAGAACGAGAGAGAGAGAGACTCTTAAGCAGGCAGGGGTCTTGATCTCACGACTCTGAGATCATGACCGGAGTGAAATCTAGAGTTGGACACTTAACCAAGCCACCCAGGCAGCCCAAGAATGCACATCTTGTAGGAAAAGAAGTACAGTAAATAAAATAGACCTCATTATAAAATTTGACAGAGATGAAACATACCAGTTACATCAATAAATGTGAACAGGCATAACTCACCTACTAAAAGAGTAAGATTTTCACTTTGAGTCACAAATCTAGACCCAAGTATGTGCTGCAAGAAGACACACACCCCGAACAGAATGATCCAGGAAGACTACACATAAAAGTATGGACGAAGGTCTACCAGACTCACAGAAAAATAAAAGGAGACCAAATATAGAAGTTATCACAACTGAACTTTATGCTTACCCATACACATTCTTCAGTATTTATTAACAGAATTTTTAGCTTCTCAAATTGACCAAAGGACATAGAAAATGGCTCTATGTTCATACCTGGCTTTATTGCCTTTACGAGTGACAGATTGTAATTAGAGGTACCACTTAAAGAATGACTGACACGCAGCCACGGCACCGAGAGGCCTTACTTATACATCTCATTCAATCTTCAGAACAACTCTAGGGCATGTATGTATTATTACTCCCAGTTTACTATGGAGAAAATGAAAGATCAGAGAGGTCAAGTACTTGGTCCACGGTCACACAGTAGTAAGTGGCATAGACAGTACTCAGCCTCAGGCCCGTCTGAGTCCCTTGCCCTGGACTCATCCGGTACTCCACACCACCTTGTCTTCCGTGAAGTTCGGACAAGGTATTTAAACAATTTGGACAGATTTCCAGAATGCATATTAAATACCATGTTAAATATTAAAAAATGCCACGTTGAATAAGTATCCTTCATTTTAGAGAAGACTTTAAAATGCCCAGCATGGAGCTCCAACTCACGACCCTGAGATCAAAAGCTACACACTCCACCAACTGAACCGGCCAGGCACTCCATACCTTTTTCTATTTTTAATAAAAATAGGAGGACAATACTGATTTATATTAAATGGCCATTGCAACAGGGGTTATTGTATAAAGCAAAAGGTTACTTCAGGATCCTAATTACACTATTTTTTTAAAAGATTTTTTTTATTTGAGAGAGAGAGAGAGATCAAGAAAGGAAGGAGGGTCAGAAGGAGAAGCAGACTCCACGCTGAGCAGGGAGCCCGATGGGGGACTCGATCGTGTGACTCCAGGATCATGACCTGACCCAAAGACAGTCCCTTAACCAACTGAGCCACCCAGTCGCCCCATACACTATTTTATATATATAATCTCCCACTTAGTTCTTCTTTGGGCATAATCAAATGAGTGGAATCATTAATTAATTGTTGTTTTAAGTTTTCCTAAAATATTTTGATATTATCATAAACATGCTCTATTTTTTTTTTCTCAGATTTTATTTTCACATAATCTCCACACCCAACATGGGGCTTGAACTCACAACCCCAAGATCATGAGTGGCATGCTCCACTGACTGAGCCGGCCAGGTGCCCCTGACTTGCTCAACATTTGAACTGTACAATATCCATGGCTTATGGATCCTAACACAAACTGTATTTGTATTCCGGACCTGAGGAGTGTGAATATGCTGGCTGTATACACGGATACATACACACAACAATAAAGGCTTTCATAAGTTTGCATTTATTTATTTTTTTTTTTTTTTTTTTTTTTAAAAGATTTTATTTATTTATTTGACAGAGATAGAGACAGCCAGTGAGAGAGGGCACACAAGCAGGGGGAGTGGGAGAGGAAGAAGCAGGCTCATAGTGGAAGAGCGATGTGGGGCTCGATCCCATAACGCCAGGATCACGCCCTGAGCCGAAGGCAGACGCTTAACCGCTGTGCCACTCAGGCGCCCCCATAAGTTTGCATTTATATTAACATAATTTAAGTATATAGTATTTCCATTCAATCCGGAATAGTAGCAACTTTATTTTTATCTGGATTTCAATTCCCTAAGAATTCTAGCAATGTGCGTAATGACAATTCCTGGCCTCAGAAACTGTGTGACATGATACATGTTTGCTGTGTTCAACAGATGAGTTTGGGGGAAATTGTTACCCAGCAATAGTTAACCAAAACATTGTGATACAATCTAAGTCAACTAAACAGATGATATGGAAGTTATTGGTTATCATGGCAGCACATCTCAAAAGTTACTGAGTGGTTCTAATTAAATCAATGCTTAAACTACGACATGTCTCACGGCTCACAGCCTTGGGATACAGCTTTGTCAGTGATACTAAGCATTTACTCATCACCGTCTTCTAGGGAGCGAGCCCCTAAATCTGGATTATAAGAATAATTTGGCTGCATTCTCTGTTGGGGAATAAAGATGATCCTGTTTGCCTGTCTCTGAATTTAGAGGAATGACCACTTCCAATCCATTCTACTCTTTTGATCTGTTTTATGCCAGTCAAACAAGTCGGAATAGTAATTCAGCTTTCCTGACGGCTGGGAAGGAGGGGGGCGGTCCTCATTGTGCAGCAGGAACATTTGGATCTGTGGATGCTGTCCTAGACTGCTCAGCCAAAGGCCATCTGGACAAACCCCAAATCTGACAAAGTCGGGTTTATTGGTTCAAGGAACTAAAGTCTGCAGAGCAGCAGAGCCCTGGGGCATTTCACCAAACAAAGAAAGAGATAAGGTTATTGTGTAATTTGGGGGAAGGGAGTGTAGGTAAAATTTAAATGAAGTCATGGTTGGATAGCCTCAAGCAAACAGGCTGTAAGGGGTCAAGTTTTGGGTGTAAACTGCAAATCAGACTCAGGGCTTTGCCTCTTGGAAATTAGCAAATGAAGATAGCTATGTAAATGTCCTGTCTAGAGAATCCTGCATTCAGGTTCAAATGGAGGTTGTTTCTCTTTGTCAAAGACATAGATCTTCCTGGCAGAAATGGCATCTTTCGTTCTCACTGACTGGATTTTAAACAGCGAAGTTTCTGACAGTCTCTGATTTTAGAACAAGGTTTCTCACCAAGAAAACAGAAGTCACTCAAAAGGGGGTTGGTTACGACATTTTACAGCTTTAGCATGACCTTGGGAGTAATACTGTTTCCAGTTAACTTTGCAGCTGGCTTTGTGTTTGCTCTGCCAGCCAGATTCAGGGTAGGGCAGTTTTTCCTTTCTCAGTGGTCTGGAGAGGGAATTGTTTGAATCTTTATAAAAAAAAAAAAATCACCAGCTACTTTGCCGAATGTAGTACACCACAGATGAATACAATAAAAAATAATTGCAATGTTTCAAAACAAACCAACCAACCCCAAAGAGTCGACTGTTTCACTGTTCCCAAATACTTTCAGGTCAGCACATCATTCTTTCACAATCATCTATAAAAAAGTGGCGTTCACATCAGAGGGATCCGGAGCATGATCTTAAAAGTAATTAAAATATTGTATCATTGGGAAATGTGAGTCAAGACAGAACACATGTGTTTTTTTTTATTCCATGAGAACCTGAGAGATCAATGCCAAGAACATTTCTTTCTTGTTAGACGGTGTTAATCGGTGTCCAATCAGAAAATCAAACACTCTAGGTAATTCTAGTAAACAGATTTAATGCAGGGACTTAGCTACAAAGACCTTGGAAGGGCTGGAAGAGCCAAAGGCTTAAGAAGTGGGGGCTGGGAGGGAGGTGAGGATTATGGCAAACGCTCCTAGTGCCTGGCTGGGGGACGTGGATCTGCGTTACCATTCTTCTATTATTGAATCAAGATAAAAATTTCAATCACAATTTGATACTGAAAAATCCACAGATAAGCCTGTTGAGTAGTGGTTCAGAGCAAGGACATGACTACCAGCAATTTCTAGCTGCGTGACTCGGGGCAGGTTTTCTCACTTGGCAATGAGAGCAGGACCTACCTCCAGGGGTTGCTGCAATGGCTAAAGAGGGCACAGCTTGTGAACGGCTCACCGCAGGCCTGGACCATCAGTCAGTGGTCCTTCAATCTGCTGGAAGGGGCGCCTGCCTAAGCCTGAGCCCATGCCAGGGATGCCACTCACCCTGGTGGAGAATGGAAGGAAAACTACATGGAAATGACCGGGATCTTCCTGAAGCCCATACAGTGTTGAGAGGAGGGAGGAGGGGTTGGATCAGCCAGTCCCGGGTTTAGTACCCACTGGGCGGCCTACCTGGTTCTGCGCGCCGGGAGTGCAGGTCTGAAGGGCTTCCTGAGCTGTAGGTTTCCCACGTGGAAAACGGAAGCATTTTCCTCCTTGCAGAGCAGATGTAGAAACTAAATGAGACTTTTTTTTAAAGTATGTGAAAAACCTAGCTTATAGCAGTTCAATGACAGGAACTGCTGTAATTGAATAATTATTTTATAAATAATTAACATATAATTAAAAATAATCGAAATAATTAAATATTTAATTAAACATCAGTATCAAAATGCCATAAAGTATTGTGTCTGTCCTGTCATCATGTGCGGTGAAAACCCTTATCTGCGTGTGTTTTCAAAGGGAGAGCGTGGTGTGCATGCACGTCCACCATGGATGCTTCATTAAAGGTGGCTCGGGACCGCGCTTTCTCTCTGGCCTGGATCCTGCATTCCGGATTTGGGATGCTTTGTCCCCGGATTCCCGGTTCTGGAAAAGGTGACGTTCCCACATAGTGCCAGCAGGTGGCGCAGCGATCCCTTGCCAGCCAGGCTATTGTGAAAAATCCGCCGGGTTTGGAAGCCTGGGAGGTTTTGTCAGAAGCTCTGGCAGGGCCGGCGGTTTATCTGGAAGTGGCCAGGAGAATGCACGACCTCAGTGCGGGGCAAGAAGGCTAAGGATGAGAGTCACAGCAGGAAAAGGAGTAAAGAAAATGTGTCAGTGAAAGGTACCCATGGGACTTGGGGAGGGGCTCTGGCCCAAAGCCCAGAGATAATTCATCCATTCCTGTCAAAACATTTGTCAAGTGCTTACCTTGAGCCACAGACAGGGCACAGTGTGGAATCAGCCCCCTCAAGCAGCTCACGGTCTTGCTGAGGAGTTTGACGCATGGACGAATGGCTAATATGTCATGTGGAAATAATGGGACATCATGCCACCATCTCTTTAACCCTTATGACCAGCCGGGTGCTTTAGTAGGAACTCTTCCTACTCTGCACATGAAGAAACTGGATTCAAGGGATTCCCTCGTTTCCCAAATTCACAAAGCTGAGAAACAATGGATTCAAGCCACACCACTCTCATTTAAAGGCTATGGCTAGTAGTGCTTTACAAAGCACTTCTCCACTAAAACAAAACAAAAGAGCCCCGCTCCTGCAAAGCTCACCACCTGAGGTTAGTCTCAGCAAGGGCTGTCAAGAACATGGCGGGCACCCCCTCTGGGCTCAGGTGCCCCTCTTTCCCTCCTCCCTGCTTGCACCTCACCGCTCCTGCTCACTGTCCACTCACTAAGGCATGTGGCTCCCCTACTGCTGGTGGTCAATTGCAGACCCAAAAGAAGACTTACCTGCTCTAGGAGAGAGAATTGAGTTGCTCCTTCGCTCTCTAGGCAGGAGGGAGAAAGGGTTCTCTCCTCCCCGCTCCCACAGCCCAGCCAATGGGAGACTGTCACAACTCAGCCTGTGAAAAGCCACTGCACGTTGAACTCCCAGTTTACACCAATGTAACTCCTCCCCCATCTCCCCCACTTCCTCTATGAAAGACCCGTCCTCTCCTTTGTTTTGTGGACTTGCCTAGGATTTTGCCACAGCCTGCTTGTCCCAGGTTGCCATTCTCTGATATTCCTGAATAAACCCATTTTTGATGGGAAGATAACTGAGTTTTATTTCAAGGTTAACACAGCTATTCTTTGCTTTGCTGGGTCCCCTAACAGCTGGTCTGGCTTCTCCCTGCATCCACCTCTCCTGACTTCACTTCCTTCTTTCCCCAGCTGAGTTCCCATCATGTGGCATGCCAGCTACTCTTTTTTTTTTTTTTTAAGATTTTATTTATTTATTTGACAGAGATAGAGACAGCCAGCGAGAGAGGGAACACAAGCAGGGGGAGTGGGAGAGGAAGAGGCAGGCTCATAGCGGAGGAACCTGATGTGGGGCTCGATCCCAGAACGCCGGGATCACGCCATGAGCTGAAGGCAGACGCTTAACTGCTGTGCCACCCAGGCGCCCCGCATGTCAGCTACTCTTAAAGAACACCCGAAACTCGCCCTTGTCCCACCCTCCTCCGTGGTGCTGGCTTCTACCTTGGATCACCTGTCCTTGCTCATGACTACATCCTGCAGCTGTGGTGGGAAACCTCGTGGCAGGGGAGCCTGTTGGAAGAGGAGGGAAGGCCATCAGCACTTCTGAACGTAGTTGAGGGAGTGCTCATCCGAAGGCTTCAGAGTCCTCTGGGAGGGGAGCGAGGGTGTGGGCTCCCAGGGCTGAAGGCTGTGGGGAGGCCCTGACAGCTGCTTGAGAGAATGGGGGGGATCTTGGCGGCATGGAGGGCTCCGGAGAGGATGTGGACCCTGTATCTAAGGTGGGACCAATACTGTGGTTGTGGCTTTCCACTGTTACCACTCTGCAGACATTACCAGATGACCTGGCTTAAAAGCTGATTTTTTACTGATTGTTGACAAAATAGAAGCTTCCTAAGGGCAGGGCCTTGTTCTCCAGGGAATCCTCCCCTGTTGCGGGTCCCTCTTGGAGCAGGTGAAGTCAGGCGATGAGAAGCAAGAAGCTCAGAGCTCTGGCAGCAGGACAGAAGGTTGAGGGAGAGAGGCTGCGGCTACAGATGTCCAAAGGCTCCATGTCATAGTTGGGTCACTTCTGGAGATGACCTGCTCAGGACCAGAGCCCCTGAGGTCGAGTGCAGGTGGGGGACCAATCCATCTCCGTTTGCCCAGACTCTCCTGACTCTACCACTGGAAGCCTTGTGTCCTGGAGAACCTTCAGTCCTGGGTAAATGGGCCAAGTGGTCACTAAGCAGTGGACGGGAATATCTCTGAGAAGCCAGAATATCAGTCAGTGGTCTATGGAAGCTGCAGGATTGATCACTCTTGTGGGCTTGTGTCATTTTTTGGCCACATTCCATGTGGGACTCGTGGGGCATGTTTTCTCAGCAGTGAAAAGGAGCTTTTTCATAGCCCTGAGCTCTAGGAATAACAAGTATGCTAAACATGGCAAATACTTCCAAGAGTGGGAACTCCAGAGCGTGGCTACCTCAGCATTTCAAGTCTGCAAGTTAAGTGCGTTGTACTCAAAGCCTTAAAGAATCAATATCAACAAAGTTCCCCCTGGTAATTCTTTTCTTTCTAGCGGAAGTTTAACTGCTGATTTATTATAAGCATCTATTTTCTTAGAATATAATAATGTCAATTTGCAATATTACATTAAAGGACTATATATAAATATCATAATTTTATTTAATTGAGTATGAGAATCATATCAAGAATGAAATAGTCTTTGGTTAAATAGACATGTCTAGTGTTGAAAATAGATTTCACACTCCACATGCATTACATAGCATAGACAAACCATAGCTTCATTCTAATTCAAATTTTCTAATAACTGACTTGCGGTTATAGCCATCAAATGTGCATCAATAAATTATTCTGGAGCTGTTTTATTTTCAGAACAGTATTTGATGGTTAAATCATTAAAAATGAAATACAGACTTTCTGGAAAAATGGCAGAAATACATTTCGACCAAAAGATAACTCTTTCATCATATGTCCATATATACAAGGTATATTGAAACAACCTCAGAATTGTATTCTCTATGTCAACATCATGGATATGTACAATCACTGTAAATAAAAACATGGGGGTCAGGATATAATTGTTCAGAGAAACAAAAGAATTCTTTCCCAGAATATTTAGGAATATTCCAGAAAGGTTACTGAGAGTACAGTTCTTTGCTATAACCATAAGGGGAGAATCAGTATGCACAATCTCGGATTCCTATATGTACCCATAGCTTACTCAACATGCTTACATCAGAAACTTGAAGATATCCTTCTTTTCTAAGTGTCCCACATAAAATCTACATAGAGATTTGTTGAATTCTTATTAATTTGTATTCACTATTAATTTGAATACATTTAAGGAAACTTAAATCTTCTCTCTCTTTCACAAATGCCTCTATTAATGGTTAACCAAAGACAACTAATGTTGTCTGTTCTGTTAGATTTTGGCAGAGTTCAGTTTTGTGTTTTCATTAGGGACTAACAGGAGGGAGCATAAATGCCTTAGTACATAAGCTGAACCTTATATTTTGTTTATATTAAACTTTTCACTCTGAGATAATTGTAGATTCTGAGCTATTTGCAGAAATTGGATTCACATGCAGTTGTAAGAAATAATACAAAGAGATCCTGTCTGCCTTTTACCCACTTTCTCCCAAGGGTAATATCTTGCGAAACTATACCATATCCCAACCAGGATTTTGACACTGATACAGTCAAGACACAGAACATTTCCGTCGTAAGGATCCCTTGTGTTACTCACTTCTCTCCTCCCCCCTCCTCCCTAGCAACCTCTAATCTGTTCTCCATTTCTAGAATTTTGCATTTCAAAATGGTGTATAAATGGAATTGTACGGTATGTAATCCTGTGGGATTGACTTTTCTTTTTTTTATTTTATTTTATTTTATTTTTTTTATTTTTTATTATTTATTTGACAGAGATAGAGACAGTCAGTGAGAGAGGGAACACAAGCAGGGGGAGTGGGAGAGGAAGAAGCAGGCTCATAGCAGAGGAGCCTGATATGGGGCTCGATCCCATAACGCCGGGATCACGCCCTGAGCCGAAGGCAGACGCTTAACCGCTATGCCACCCAGGCGCCCCATGGGATTGACTTTTCACTCAGCATAATTCTCTGGAGATTCGTCCAAGTTGTTGCTCCTACGAGAAATTATTTTTATTGCTGAGTAGTATTCCATGGCATGGATATATCACATGTCCAACCAGCCACCCATTAAAGGACATCTGGTTGTTTACAGGTTTTGTGTATTATGAATAAAGCTGCTATGAACATTCATGTGTGAGTTTTTGTGTGAACATAAGCTTCCATCTCTCTGGGATAAATGCCCAACAGTGCAATTGCTGAGTGTTACGGCAGCTGCATATTTGGTTTTACAGGAAACTGCCACATGGTCTTGCAGAATGGCTGTTCCATTCTACGTTCCCACCAGCTCTGTACGACACATCCGGTTTCTTTGCGTCCTTGCTAATATTGGGTGTCGCTACCGTATCTTAGCGATTTTGGTTTAAGTGCATGGTGGTATCTCACTGCGGTTCTAATCTGCAGTTCCCCAGTGATCGATGATGGTGAGTAGCTTTTCATGGGCTTATTTGCCATTTGTAGAGCTTCCTCAGTGGAATGTTTGCATATGTTCTCCAGTTTTGAATTGAATTTTTTAAAAAAATTGTTGAGTTTTGTGAGTTCTCCATGTATTCTAGATATTAGTCATTTGTCAGACATGTGCTTGCAGATATTTTCTCTCAGTCTGTAGCCTGTCTTTTCATTCTCTTAATATGGTCTTTTTTCAGAGCAGAAGTTTAAAATTTTGATGAATTTATCAAACTTTCCTTTATGGATTGTGCTTTTTGGTGTTAAATCAAAATACTCTTGATGCTTAGGCCCCACAATTTTCCATTAAAAAAAAGTTTTATAGTTTTACATTTTATGTTTAGGATTATGACCCATTCTGAGTTCATTTTCATATAAGGTATGAGGTTTAGGGTGAGGTTTTTACTTGCCTGTGGATATCCCATTGCTCTAACACATTTATTGAAAAGACTATCCTCCCTCCATTGAATTACTTTTGTACTTTTATACAAAACCCAAATGAGTATATTTGTATGGACCTATTTCTAGATTTTATATTCTGTTCTGTTGATCTATGTGTCTGTGCCTCCACCAATAAAAACCATACTGTCTTGATTACTATAGCTACGTAATAAATTTTTATATTGAATAGAGTGATTCCTCCTACTGATTTTTCTTTTACAAGACTGTTTTAGCTATTCCAAGGCCCTGGCCTTGGAATTTTTAGAAAAACTTGAATATGTCTACAAACTTTGCTGGAATTTTGATACAAACTTTGCTGGAATTTTGATACAAACTGCATTAAATCTATAGATAAAATCTATAGATAAATCTATATGTTCTGGAGAACATTCCAATCCATGAACATAGTGTATCTCTTCCTTTATTTAGGTCTTTGATTTCTTTCATTAGCATCTTTTAATTTTCAGCATATAGATCTTGTACATGTTTTGATAAATTTATATCTAAATATTTATTTTCCTTAGAGTGATTGTAAATGGTATTGTGCTTTTAATTTTGGTTTCCGCTTTGTTCATTGTTAATATTTAGAAATGCGATTACATTTTGTGTGCTGATCTTGTATCCTGAAACCTTGCTGAACCCACTAGTTCTATGAGTTTTCTTTTCTTTTTTTTTAATAGATTCTTTGGAATTTGCTATGTAGACAATCATGTCATCTGTAAACAGAGATACTTTTATTTCTTTTCAATCATATGCATTTAATTTCTTTTTCTTGTTTATTGCCATGTGTAGAACTTCTAGAAAGGCCTTTAACATTTTCATCAATGTAAATTTCCAGAGATTTGCTGAAATGTACTGGCCTGAATAGGGCCCATCATTCTCAAACAGATGCCCTTTCAATATTCTTCTTATCATCCAACCTGTTTAGATCTCATTTCCTATCATTTGGTTAAATAACTGACAACATTCATCAGTGGTTATAAATGGCACCCACACTGCAAAGCCCCTTGAAGCAGCAGAGAGGGCTTTAATGAGCTGAGAGGAACCTGATTATAAAAGCAAACTTAGCATACGAACATTATTTCGTAAGACAGAACCAGGAGGTAGTGATGCCCAAAGAATTAAGGTATGAGGTTGACTTATGGAGTATGTGGTTTATCCTTCCGGTTTTCCCCTCTTACCTCTAACCTGGGGGTAACGATAATTTTTAACTCAGAAATACAAAGTACCATCAAAGTGACCTTATTCTTATGTATTAGAAATTGCTCTTGTTAGGAACTCTTTTGAGAATTGGTTTTTGACAAAAAAGAATTCTGTGCATCTTACTAAGCTTTTAGTATCAGGCACTTAAAACATATTTTGACATCTCAAACTCTGTTCATGTCTTAATTTTTTAAATAAAAGTATAACCATTAGTAACATTTTACTTATTTAAAAAATGTTTATTTCCGGGGGCGCCTGAGTGGCACAGCGGTTAAGCGTCTGCCTTCAGCTCAGGGCGTGATCCCAGCGTTATGGGATCGAGCCCCACATCAGGCTCCTCTGCTATGGGCCTGCTTCTTCCTCTCCCACTCCCCCTGCTTGTGTTCCCTCTCTCGCTGGCTGTCTCTATCTCTGTCAAATAAATAAATAAATAAATCTAAAAAAAAAAATGTTATTTCCTATAGTGTTGTGTTTTTATGTTATACAACACACCTAACACATCACAGAGGGTTCATAGCCATTATAAAAAGACAGAAAACTGGGCACTGCTAGGTCTTTATAGCCTTCAGTGTAAGAAGTCTTGGATGTATACATATAGGTACGTTATAGACCTTAAGATGTGTACTCAGGTACAATGTCGTTCCTTGCAAAACCAGGAGCTCCTGCATATAATTTGTAGAAAATTTTAAATCTGTAGTAACAATCAAATTTCAGAGACTTTTTGTTTGTTTGTTTGTTTTTTGGTAGTTAACAGTGGCAAATCAGCCTCAGGTAAGTTAATCCTCACTTTATTGATTTTGCCGATTCAATGACCACCCATGCATTTCAGTGACTCTCCTGTCTCATTCTCAAGATGGGAAATTGTCTAAGTACATTCCATCCATTGTGTGCGGTGAGTCAGACCCCGGGATGCTGCCTTGGCCTGTCTGAGCCCCAATTTTCTCCTCTGCAAGTGACAATGATGATATGACTACCATTGGCATTCAGGCTTACGTGAGATGACCCTGCCTAGGGCCTGGTCCAAGGCTGGGCAGGGAGTGTGCCTTCAATTACCGACTTCATTGCTTCCTTGTACATTGTCCTTGCTTCCTTCCCTGCTCCCCCCCCCCACAAGCCTCAGAATGAGACCCTCATTATTTTGGATGCCTCTTCTAGTGCCTAAGGGACAGGAACCCTCTCTCAGCAGCATTAGCAGTGGGGATCTGGGGATCTGGGGATCTGGGGCTGCAGCTGTCCCAACTCGTGAATGAATCGCCACGGCCCGCTTACACAGAAGGCGGCTGTGCACAGGACTCTGTTCTCATACAGTTTGTCTTGTTACAGTGGGACATGGGCTTCCTGAGTGACCAGGATATTCCAGCAACCGTGACTTGATAATGCATCTGCAGTCCAGCAAGCCGCATGCTGAATACTCCACAGACAACCAGTCCCACGCGCTCACCCCAAGCACAGGACTGTGGCCGTGTGATGCGTGTTTAGCTCCTCCGTGCTCGCGGTGAGCTTCCAATCAAGGCTGCTTTGGGCACATCAAGCAACAAAAATACTCTCACAATACAACGCAATCACATGGCATGTACTTTTTTTTTTTTTTTTTGTCCTAAGGAATGGAACAGCAACTGTCTCAACGTGTCACTTTGACAACCCACGATGATTCCCTAGTCGGCGAGACCGGGTTGAATAGGATACAGAGGCTATACACCCATGAGTACCTGCGTGAGCGGGGTTTTGCGAGTGACGCTCTCATCTCCAGCCCGGCACAGGGCTCCCTGGTCACCCTCTCTCATTCTGCTGTGAGGATGACCGGGCGGCCGTGAGGCCTGCAACAGACAGACAGCAGTCAGGCCTGGTCTGGCTGCGCGACTGGAAAGGTGTTTGTTTCCCGCAAACCCCGAAGACTTCTTACTGCATCAGGCCTTTCTCGGGACTGCTTTGAAGTAATCCTCCTTTGAAATGTCGGCGACTCCTCCATACCATTTCTGAAGCCAGATATGCTCTACCCTCATCTTCATGAAGAACCATTCATACTGGCGAGGCCACTTCCTCATCACGGGGTGTCTGCAGAAATAAAGGACAGGACAGGGAGAGCTGCTGCCATTGGCAGGTGGGCCCTCCGGGGCCCCCGGTCCAGACTCCATGGCATCGGCCAGGTCATACAGGCCTCCAGCCCGCAGGCCTCATGTGGGCTGAGACCCGAGGCAGAAGCCAGGGAGCCAGGGATGGGGTCTGGGACAGCTTCAGGAGGGCAGGGAACTGCCACCTCCACGGAGGGGCCAAGCAGCCTTGTCCCGGGCTCCTGGGTTCGAATCCCAGGTCGGCAGCAGATGAGCTCTGAGGCTTTGGGGGCCATTTGCCCTCTCAAACCCTGGTCTCCTTACCCATCCTGGGGCATGACAATGGTGCTGCTCGGACCATGGGGCTGCGTGGGGAGCGAACCACTCCACATACATGAGGCGCCCGCAGAGAGCAAGTGCTCAGTGAACGTGGTTGCTGATACCCGGAAACATCAAGAAAGGCTTTCTGCAGCTCCGTATGAAACGTCACAAGAATCGTGAGCCCATGAAACAAATCTGGGGGTGGGAAGATTCCCATTCCTGCCTCAGGCTTAGAACTGCTGAACCAAGAGGAGACTCAGCCAGAATGGGCAGGGCACTCCACCTTCTACTTACTGACTTGCTTTCTCCCTCACATGCAACTCTAAACACTGGCCTTATTCTCAAGGGCAGGCGCTTGGCTCAAGCTTCCTTTAAACTTCATAAAAATACAAAAATTAGATTCCTATCTAAACATGTCAAAAATGACACTCAAAGGCCCAGTGTGGATGGGGAAGGCTATCTGCAACACTGTAGAGGCAACAATGGGCCGATGGACCCTTTATAAGAGACAATTTGTTTTGAAATAACTGTAAACGCCCAAAGAAATTGAAATATAGTACAATAAACTATTTTTTCCCCAAACCATTTGAAATGAAGTTGCTGATCTGATGCCCCAACACTCCAAATACTTGTGCAGCCAAGATAATAAAAGGATTGTTGTTATTTTTTTATGTTTTTTTTTTTTTTAAGATTTTATTTTTTTATTCATTCGACAGNTTATTTATTTATTTATTCGACAGAGATAGAGACAGCCAGCGAGAGAGGGAACACAAGCAGGGGGAGTGGGAGAGGAAGAAGCAGGCTCATAGCAGAGGAGCCTGATGTGGGGCTCGATCCCAGAACGCTGGGATCACGCCCTGAGCCGAAGGCAGGCGCTTAACTGCTGTGCCACCCAGGCGCCCCTTTTTATGTTTTTTTGTTATATTATGTTAGTCACCATACAGTACATCCCTGGTTTCTGATGTAAAGTTCGATGATTCATTAGTTGCGTATAACACCCAGTGCACCATGCAATACGTGCCCTCCTTACTACCCATCACCAGTCTATCCCATTCCCCCACCCCCCTCCCCTCTGAAGCCCTCAGTTTGTTTCTCATAGTCCATAGTCTCTCATGCTTCATTCCCCCTTCTGATTACCAGAACTAGGAAGATCGGTAGGGAAGAAAGGGATAAAGAAAGGGGAGGTAATCAGAAGGATTGTTGTTATTTTAAGCAAACATGTTTTGTACTTGGGATGGGAACGCATTTTGGCACCAGGGGCGGGGGCAGGTGAAAAATCCTAATTGGCTGGTGGGGGGGATGGGGGGGGAGGGCAATGGCTTTGCATCCCAGCAGTGAGTGGCCCGTGGAGGGAACTCCAGGAGACTCACAGTGGGGGGCTTAGAAGAAGGGAAAGATGAGCTCAGTGGAAGCGGGAGGTAAAGGGGCACATGTCACATAGTGGCAAACAATTTGTCAACACAGTGCCTGCTGTGATGCAGAAAGCAGGAAATGAATTGAATGAACCCACTGGTCTACCTGAGGTTTTGGCCTCTTCTCACTGCTTATCGTAACACACAAAAGGAGTGTTTAGAAATAAAGAGGACAGCGGAGTTCAAAAACATATCGCGCGGGCATACACACAAGGAATGTTCTTTTCTCAACCTATGTTCTGAAAACCCTGCCTTCAGGGGGCTGTATCCAGTCGCGAACCAATTCCAGAGCTCATTCATTACATGTTCTCTGTTTGTGCATGTGAAAACCAGGCTTCCCCTTTCCTTACTACGTTTACTGATTTGACGGTTCCCTGCAGGTAAAATCTCCCTTCTCTGTGGGGGTGTGGGTGGCACTCCCAACTTGCCACCTGCTGTCTGTTCTCTTCCGCGAACTTAGACAAAGTATTAACCTGCTTGTTTGCATCACCTGCACCCCGGGGAGGGTACCTTGGCCCAGCTCTGACCTCTCCAGGCGGCCCTCTGCCTGGACAGCCCCCTCACGCCACCTGCCCTGGGAGACCACCCCTCCTTGCGTACACCCTCCACTCTTCCACAAGCTCTTGACCTCCCGCCACCTCACAGGGCTGCCCTCTTGCTCACTTTGACCCCTACAGCCGTGGTTGTTAAACTTCAGCACGCATGCTCATTTCCTGGGCCATGCTTGCAAAATGCAGAGTGAGTCTTCTCTCCTGAGAATCAGATTCAGTAGCAGGCCGGGCGGGAGGGTGGGGGCAGAAGCTGTGGCCACCAGCACCCTCAGTGGGTCAGACGTGCGGCAGGGGACCACCCCGAGCAAGGCGCTCTCTCTCTGCCGCACTGTGCTTTGCTCAGAGAGGGCATTTGAAAATGTTGTGTTGCCTTCTCTGTAAAGCCCAGTTGTTTCCATTTCAAGGCAGGGCGTTGTGGAAGGTCGCCAGTGCCAGGAAGAGTGCCTGCAATCCCTCAGTGCGGGAGCCCCTCCAGAGGAAGCAGTGGGGCCACCGCAAGACCCCCTGCTGTTCCCTTCCCAGCCACCACACAGCCAGCCTGAGGTTGGCAGCGCTGTCCCCCACCCCCACACACACACAGGGCAGCTCAGGCCACTCCTGTCATTGCTTCAGGGGCATCCAAGGGCACGGTCCTCCCCTCTGCTTTTTATTACGGTGTATTTCTGGGCAAGCCGACTTTAAAGCAAATACACACCTTGAAAACATGGCTTGCTTGGCAAATTCTACTTCTTCTGGAGACACCGCGATCATCTGGCCAGTGAGGGTCAGGCGGGCGCATCGGGGGTCTTCCGGGTCGACGATATTTTTTCTGCATTCAAAGAACATTTTTCCCATGTTAAAAGGATGATAGGAGGATTTTATTAAAAATTAAAAATAGCAGTCGCGTGGCTGGTTGTACCATTCAGGTTTTTACACTGCGTGCCATTCCTTCTTTACCCTTTTCTGGCAAGGGCCGTGTGGGCTGTGTGTGTGGGTGAGTTCCACACCAGCCTGCGCCCTCGGGGCCGCAAACACCCGAAGCACCCTAATCAAGGAGGCACGTGCCAGCCTGGCCTCTGCAAGACCGCAGTCTGCAGCGGCGGTCCAGATCATGTGGCTGCCCTGCACGCCCCCAGGGGGTGCCCCTCGTTTAAAGACACTATGCGTGGTACTCATAATGGTAATGCAGTGCGTCTGCCTGGACCCCGCGGTGAGAGAGGTGAAGGCTTGCAGACATCACTTTCAGAAGGCGGACGTTCCTCGCTCAGCATAAGGGACGTTGGAAATAACGAGAACGTTAGTGTGAGTGCATGTGCGACTACTTGCTCGAAGTGTTTCCACGGTGGCAGAATTCTTCTAGGACTTGCTTTCATTGAAAGAGTCACCTGGCAGTGAGGGTGTATTTTGTATTCTGGATATCACTCTTTCTCTGGATAAAGAGAATTCTAGTAGAATATAATAGGATATGGTATGATATGATCAAATGTAATTCTCCTAATTAAATATTCTCCTCATTAGGGTTGCCAGATACAATATTGCATGACACATAGTTACGTGAGAAAAAAATATTTGTTATCCAAAATTTAATTTTTTACAATTTTACTGATAAAAATAAATATATATATATTTACATAAACTTCACCCTTTTAAAGTGCACCGTTGAGGGTTGTTAGGCTATTCACAATTGTGAAACCATCCCCATAATCTAATTTTAGAATATTTTCATCACCCCCTGAAAAACCCGAGTGCCCGTTAGCAGTTCGCAGTTATTCCTCCTTCCTGACCCTGCACCCCACCCCGAGCAACCGCTGATCTTCTCTCTGCCTCTACAGATGAGTCCGTTTCGCCAAGACAGATGGAATTGGGCCAAATGTGACTATCTCCTCTCACTCGTCATAGTGACTTTGAGGTTCATCCACGTTGTAGCCTGAATCAGTACTTCGTTTTTTTTTATTGCTGCATATGATTGCATTGTATGGATAAACCATTCACCAGTTGTGTTTATTCATTCATCAGTTGATGGACATCTGTGTTGTTTCCACTTTTGGGGCCATTACAAATCATGGTGCCAGGCACATGTGTGTATGTGTTTTTGTGTTGACATGTTTTTCAGCGGTGGAACTGTGAGAAAGGGAATCGCCAGCTCCCATGGCAACTTTACGTTTAAGTTTTTGAGGAACAGCCGAACTGCCTTCCAAAGCAACTGCACTATTTTACCTTCCCTCCAGCAGTGTGGGAGGCCGGGTGGTCCCCGTCTTTGCCAACACTTGTTTTAGTCTGTCTTTTGCATTCTAGCCAGCTGAGGGAGTGTGAAGTGGTACCTCACGGTGGTTTTTACTTGTATTTCCCTGATGGCTAATGATATTGACCATCTTTTCATGTGCTTATTGGCCATGTGTGTATCTTTGGAGGAATATCTGTTCAAATCCTACACCCGTTTTAATTTGGACTTGATGCAAAAATTTTTTTTTTAATTTGCATCAAGTCCGAATTACCTATTTCGCATTTGTTTCCATTTATGATTTTTTTTAAAGCTCCCAGCAACCTAGGCCAAAGGATATTTATCAAAATCCTATATATATATTATAGCTCATGGAACAAGACAAGCATGTCCATATTAACAGATATTATAGTTTTTGTAGTAAGACAAGAAATAGAAATATGTATAAGGATTGGGAAATAATAAACAAAGTTGTAGTTATTTGCAAATGATATGACTGTATATAAGAGAATCTACACTCAGAACGTCAGTATGAGGATAAAGCTCAGCAAGATTGTAGGATTCAAGAATAATGATTATAAAACAACTGCATTGCTACTTATAAGCAAAAAACTATTTTTAAATATTAAAAAGTATATAAGATGGTAACAAAACCTATAAAATACCCAGAGATAAATTTAACAACAGTTGTGTAATAACGTGGGGGGAAAACATTATGACGTTATTGAAATACATAAATGGCCTACATAAAGGGCAAGTTATCCCATATACATGAATGAGAAAACCCAATTTAATGGAGATGTCAATTCTCCCAGAATTAATCTTTATAGATGATGCAATCTCAACTCAAATTCTGCTATTTTTAAAAGATTTTATTTATAAGTAATCTCTATACCCAATGTGGAGCTCGAACTTACAACCCTGAGATCAAGAGTCACATGCCCCAGTGACTGAGCCAGTCAGGCGCCCCCAATTCTACTATTTTTTAAATAGAACTAAACAAGCTGAATCTAAGCTTCACATGGAATAACAGTAGTCTGAGAAGAGTCAAAACCATAATAAAGAAGAGCAATATGGTGGGAGGGTTTCCTCTACCAGATAGCAAGGCCTAGTGTAGAGCCATATTAATCAAGGCAGTGGTACTGGTGCAAGGATGGACCCAGGGAACAGACTGGAAGACCCAGAGACAGATCCATGCTTATATGGTACTTGACATACGACAAAGACTGAATTAGAAATCAGCAGGTAAGATTCTAATCATTCAATAAATGGTGCTGAAAAAAAAAGATTATCTGTATGAAAAAAGTTTAAAAATAGATCCCTCTGACACACCCCACGCAAGTAAATTCTACATTGAGTTA
Organism: Ailuropoda melanoleuca; assembly: GCF_002007445.2. Taxonomy (NCBI): domain Eukaryota; kingdom Metazoa; phylum Chordata; class Mammalia; order Carnivora; family Ursidae; genus Ailuropoda; species Ailuropoda melanoleuca. Next base: position 65,535,797 of record NC_048221.1, on the reverse strand, counting down.
ATGATTTAAATGTATAAAGCAAAGCCCTAATACTTTAAGGACAAAATCTTTATGACTTCAGGGCTGGAAAGAATTTATTAAGCAAGACACAAAATGCACGAACCACAAAGGGAGATGAATGTGACTTATTAAAATGTAAATTCTTCTTTAATCAAAGACTTCATAAGTCAGCGATGGGTGAATCTGTTCATTCCCATCAGGACTTTTTATTCTGTCGGTGAGTGTGGTAGGTGGAATTCTGGGACGGCCTCCGTCATCTCCACCCCGTAGTGTTCCACCCTGTATAACACCTTCTAGAGTGTGGGTGGGAGGCGGCCCTCGCTTCTAGCTGAGAATATGGCAAAGGTGATGGGATGGTAATCCCATGCTTAGAAGATGTCACGGCCAGTGAGAGAGACTTAGAGACCGTGGCAGAGACAGAGAGACTGTCTTACCCATGGGAAAGACTCTCCTGCGGCCCTTGAAGAGGTCAGCTGCTGAGAGGTGACCTTCCCTGGCTGTGGAGGGGACCGTGGTGGCTTCTGGGAGCTGTGGCCCTAGTCCTACAACCACAAGGAATTGAACAACCATAAGGAGCAACACTCAAGGGAGCAAGAAAGAGGACCAGCGCTCCAGAAAGGGATGCAGCCCCACTGACATCTTGCTCGCAGCCTCGGGAGACCCTGAGCAGAGGACCCAGGTAAGCCATGTCCAGAGCCGTGACCCACAGAAACTATGAGATAACACATGTGCGCTCTTCCAAGTCTCTATGCTTGTGTTGATTTGTTACGTAGCACGGAGAATGAACACAATGGGTCTGAAAACTGGAATTTTTAGCTGACATTTTTTTTTAACTGGTTACATTGTTTGTTACCGATTTCCAACCTGACTACGTTTTGGTCAGAAAGTTATCCATATGGTATCCATTGTTTGATATTTGTTAAAATCAGCCTTAAAGCCTCCTGGTCAATTGCTGTGTGCCTGAATAGAATGGACATTTCTCTAATTGTTTGGTGCAAGGCTCTACAAACTACCATTACAGCAAGCCCCTTAAGTGTCTTCAAATCTCTTATATCTTTGCAATTTTTGCTGTTGTTTGCTTGCTGTATCGATTACTAAAAGATGTGTCGAAAATTTTAGGGGCCTAATTTCTGGATTTCTGTCCTTCACACACACACACACACACACACACATTTCTCTTCCTCCCAAAGTAGTTATATCATAATTTTTATTGTTATTCATATAAATATTGTGTTTACAGTGAACACGGTGTTTACATAAGCCGTTATGAATAAGCTTTTTATACAACCTTCTGTTTTCTTTTGGAGTTAGTAATACCTTCCCCTTTTTCTTTCTTTCCTTTTTCTTTTTTGCTTAGTTTTCTACAAACCTACCATTTATTCATTCCCAAACTTTTCCGTTTAGCACAATCAAATATCAGACATATTTTACTGTATTCAAAAGAACTGAAAACATAAGTTTGTACAAAAACTGAAACATTGATGTTGATAGCTGCATTATTTATAATAGCCCCAAAGTAGAAACAAACCCAATGGCATCAAACTAGACAGAATGTGGCATAGCCATTCAATGGGATATTATTCAGCTATGACAAGGAACGAAGTACTAGGCTGCTGGATGGCTCAGTCCGTAGAGCACGCAACTCTTGATCCAAACCCATCTTGGGTGTAGACATTACTTTAAAAAAATTCTCTATAGGGGCGCCTGGGTGGCACAGCGGTTAAGCGTCTGCCATCGGCTCAGGGTGTGATCCCGGCGTTATGGGATTGAGCCCCACATCAGGCTCCTCCGCTGGGAGCCTGCTTCTTCCTCTCCCACTCCCCCTGCTTGTGTTCCCTCTCTCGCTGGCTGTCTCTATCTCTGTCGAATAAATAAATAAAATCTTTAAAAAAAATTCTCTATAAAATTGTGCCCTCTCTCACTTCTAAAAAAAATAATAAAGTACTGATAGCATGGATAAGCTCTAAAGCTACTTCAAGGTGTGTGTGTGTGTATATGTATATATACAATGTTTATGTATATATGCAGAATATGCAAATTCATAGAGACAGAAAGAAGATTAGTGGTCGGAAGGGCTGGAAGAGGAGGAAATGGGGAGAGAAAGCTCATGTGCCTGGGGTTTATTTTGGGGGAAATAAAAATGTTCTGAAATTAGATAGCGGTGATAGATGCACAACCTTGTGAATATTCTAAAAGTCAACGAACTTCACATTTTAAAAAGGTGAATTTTATGGTTTGTGAACTCTATCTCAATTAAGAAAAAGGCAGTATTCCACTGAGTTCATTTTTTCCTTTTTGGGAACCGTCTTCCTCTGCCGCACCCGTACTGTTCGCTTTTATGCTTGCTGCAGGACCATCATCTGGAGAACTCCTTTTATCAAGGAGCAATTTCCCTGCTCCCGTGTTGGATCACTTCTTTCCTTTTTCTTCTTATTTTGGTATAATGATTCTACCAAAAACGTGTGAGTGTTCTGAGAAGAAGTACATTGGAAGTAAAACCATTTGAGGTTTTGTATGTCTGAGACAGTGATTAGTTTACTCTCATTCTTTTATTTTTTTTAAGATTTTATTTTTTTGAGTAACCTCTACACCCAACGTGGGACTCGAACCCACAACCCCAAGATCAAGCATCGCATGCTCCACTGACTGAGCCAGCCGGGTGCCCCTAGTTTATTCTCATTCTTGACTGATAGTTTGGCCTGGTAGTAAATGTTATGCTTGCAATAATTTCCCCAAATAATGTTGAAGGCATTGCTCCATTCTAGTGCTGCTACTGAACAGCCCAATGTGATCCTCTTCCTTGCTCTTTTGTATGTGGCTTCCCTTGCCCCTGTCACGCTTTCATAAACCAACCTTTATCTATGAGTTCCTGAAATTTCATGATGATGTACCTTGATACAGGCTTAAAAAAATATCCATTGTTCTGGGTGCTTGGTGGATAGTTTTAAGCCTGGAGATGCATGTCTTTTGGTTCTGGGGAATTTTCCTCCAATTATGTCTGATAACTTTTTTATTTTCTCAATTCACCTTTTCTGGAGTTCTTTTACTTTGACTGTTAGCCCTTTTGGGTTAGTCCTTTAATTTTCTTATTGTTCATCTCATATGTTTCATTTATTTCTTTTTATTCTATTTTTTGGGAGATTACCCAAATCTACTTTCTAATGCTTCAGTTGAGTTTTTTATTTCTGCTATCATATTTTTAGTCTTTAAGAGCTCTTTTTTATTTGTCCTGAAGTGTTTTTATTTTAAAGCCCACATTTCTGCAATATATTGTCTTCTGCCCTGAATTGCTTCCTTCTCTTTGTATTGTTTTAATTTTCCCTAGTTCTTTTTACCTGGTCATTTTGCATGGTAGAGATTTTCCTCAAATGCTTTCCTTGGCTGTTTATTCATATTTAAAATGTGGCATCCCAGAGCCACTTGGAAATTCTGACTGGATAGGTATGGCTTTCTGACTAGTGGACTTCACTCTAAGGTGATCAGCTTTGATGATTTTGTTGAGCAACCCATAACTATTCAGTATCTGTGTTTTGCTTTGTTTTGCTTGTCTCTTGGGCTGTTCAGTATCCCTGGGGAAATCCTCAAAGGATTCTCAAAGTCTTGGTAAAGATGAGCTCAGTCCATAATTCACAGGAAGAAGCAAGAGCCAATAGAAACAGAAATACTAGAAATAGATACCCAAGATACACGTCACTGATTATAACACAAGGATATCTAAAATGAGTAAGATCTCCCAACTTTAATTGAAAGATTAGAGTGTAGCTCTTTGGAGGTCTGATTTTATATAGGGGCTTTATTTCTAACTCTTCATCTGACCCAGCCCAAGCTATTGTTTCTTTTTTCTAGTTGCATTAAAACCTAAGCCTCCAGGCGCCTGGGTGGCTCAGTCGGTTAAGCGTCTGCCTTTGGCTCAGGCCCTGATCCCAGGGTCCTGGGATGGATGCATCGGGCTCCCTACTCAATGGGAAGTCTGCTTCTCTCTCTCTTTCTCTCGTTCACTCTCTCTCTCAAATAAATAAATCTTAAAAAAAAAAAAAAAAACCACCGAAAAAACCACATAAGCCTCTATTATTCCCAGACTGATAAACCCCACTAGAGAAGTTCTGGTTCCGGTTTTTTGTTTCATCTTCATTTTTGACCCCTAGGGATTTCTTTTTGTTGCTTATGAGTATGCATTTAAAAGGAGGTTTTTCTCCCTACTGTTTTTTACATTGATGAAGTCTGTAGTTTATTTTAAAATTTAAACAAAAATTTTTCTTCTTTTAAGATAATAACAATCAATTTTCATGTGGAAGATTTGGAGACTATAAATATATATGTTAGAAAATAAAAATAAATGTGTTTTTAAATAAACTTGGAATTATATCATATATAGAGCTTTCATCTTGTTTTTTCCACCTGAAAATTAAATTGTGAACATTTTATTTTGAGAAGTACATGCTGTGAGGTCTATTTACTCACAGAATTCTCAAACATTTTTCTGCCATTCCGGTCCACTGGGCATACAGAAGGGGCTCTGATGCTGAATGATGTCACTCTGTAGTCACAGGAAGTGCACAGTGTCCGCTCTCAGTGCCACCACTGACCCTTGTGAGCTGAAGCCCCATGGACGAAGCCTGTTTCCTCTTCTGTAAAATGAGGACATTATCTTCTTGCCTGCCTTCTTCAGAGTTCAAAGATATGTAAAAGCACCAAGAGCATCATAAAGAAGTAATGAATGGTGTTCTCATATAAACGTCAAACTACGGTGAGTTAATGGGAGCAGGTTAAAGATGGAGAAGCTTGTCTTTGATGTGGACTGAATTATTTCCCTTTTCCGTTAGTCTGTAGCCTTGAAAGATTTTTCTGGCATTGCATTTCATTATCGAAGGCTAAATGAGAAAACTTTATGATGGATTGTTCTCCAACACATCAAAGGAGAGAAGGAAGCAAGCAACAGCTTACATTTCCCTTTTGCTTGAGGCCAGGTACAGCCAGGAAAAAGGGAGATAAAGTACTCTCTCCTTGTCTGTCTTGTACAGTCTGTATGGCCGAGTATTTGATATACAGTGAGTGTAGAAGGACGTGAAAGGCATATAGGAGGTGGTTAAGAGTGTGGGCTCCTGGGGCGCCCGGCTGGCTCAGTCAGTGGAGCACATGACTCTCAGTGTCAGGGTTGTGGGTTCGAGCCTCACATTGGATATAGAGATTACTTTAAATGAAATCTTAAAAAAAAATGATCATGGGCTCCAGTCAGCCTCCTCGACCTGAATCCTGTCTGTAGACTCAACCTCTTTATGCCTCAGTTTCCTCACTTGTAAAAAACAGACACAAAGAATTCCTGCCTCATAGCGGTGTTGTGAGGTGTCGGTGTGGGGAGACAGGGAGACTTCTTGGTCCTGTGATGAGGGGGGTTTCCCAGGATAACACTCTCAACTCTCTCCGCTACTGAGACTTCAATTAACTGGCAAATCTGAAAGAAGATACTGGACATCTCCCCGCAGGAAGTACCCATTCTATTCTACTGGTCTCTGCCGTAAGCTGGAAAGACCTGCCACAGCTCAGGGAGGTCGAGGGTGAAGCGTGGCAGACTGCGCAATCTGTCAAATTTAGGAGTTTCCTTGCCCTCGTTCTCCAGGTTGGCTTGATCAATGTTAAAGGTGAGACTTGGCGATTCCCCTCTGCTTTGCTCTTTTATTTCTCAATTGGTTTAGACCAGGCGAACGATGGCCTGTCACCTGTTTCTGTTTGGCGTGACAGAGAAGAATGGATTTTACATTGTTAGAGGATGGAGAAAAATCAAAAGAATAATATTTTATGACTCGTGCAATCTATATGAAATTTGGACTTCAGTCTACTTGAAAGATGCTGTCTTGGACTTCAGTCACATCCACTTGCCTGTGGCTGTGTTCATGCTACTATGGCAGAGTGGAGTCGTTGTGACAGAAACTGTAAGGCCCACCACACCTACAGAATCTGCCATCCTCCCCCTACAGAAAACATTTTCCGAGCCCTGGTTTAGATTGTGGGACTGTTCATCAGGTCCCCTGGAACCCACCATGAGGATTAAACACATGAGCTCACACAACATAATGAGAAGAGTGCCTGGTGTGCAGTAAGCACTCAGAGAATGATGCTGTTTCTGCTCAGCTATCTGGGGGCCAAAAGGGTGGAGTGGCTGGAAAGTTCTGGAATTGTACAGCCTCGATTGGGGGTGGTATCGATCATGAAACAGCAAGAAGATTGCTATGGACTGAACTGTGTGCCCCTCAAATTCCAATGGGGAAGCACAAACTCCCAGTGGGTCTGTATTTGAAAATAGGGTCTTAAGAGAAGCAATTAAAGTTCATTAATTACTTAAGGTTAATGAGGTCATAAGGGTGGTGTCCCCATCTGATGGGACTGCTGATCTTATAAGAAGAGACCAGGAAGGGGCACGCAGAGGGAAGCCCGTGTGAGGACCAAGCAAGATGGGGGCCATCTTCAAACCCAGGAGAGAGGCCTCAAGAGAAACCAGCCCTGCTGACACCTCAGTCTTGGACTTCCAGCCTCCCGCCCTGTGAAAAAATAAATTTCTGTTGTTTTGGCCTCCCAGTCTGTGGTTTCTCGCGATGGCAGCCTGACTACAACAAAGATGGCGGGCACTGAATGGTGACTCTGAGATGGTGAGCACCAAAAGCCTGCCCCTCTGCCCCTCTGGCCACGGAGGTTGCAGAGGGAGGGTATTAGAGGATGGAAGGGGTTAAATGAGGACAGTGGTAGATAATATATAATGTAGGTCAGAGTCAACTTATAAAATCCTAGAAGTGTTTTTTTTTTAAGCTTAAAATGGAGACCTATTATATGTTGGCAGATCCTCTCCCTTCATTGGGAATCTTGGTGTCTAAGGAGCCCAGGGAGATGTGGGAAAGACACACTCCAGCTGACTCCGGGAAGTATGCGTATTTTTTAAAAAAAATACTTTATTTATTTATTTCAGAGAGCGGGGGAGAGAGAGAGAGAGAGAGAGAGAGCAAGCATGAGTGGGGGAAGGGGAAAGGGAGAAGCAGACTCCCCGCTGAGCAGGGAGCCCGATGTGGGGCTTGATTCCAGGACCCTGGGATCATGACCCGAGCTGAAGACAGATGCTTAACCGACTGAGCCATCCAGGTACCCCAGTTTGTGTATTTTTACCATCCTAATACTGTGATGTCCCCCGGCATCATGGTAAAAGCTGTCCCCACTATAAGAACCTTGACAGTTTCTAGCCGGGCTGTGCATTTCATTTCAAATCTACCCACCCAGCTACCAATCCATTTGTTTCACTTTATAATTTAATTACTGCTTGAGAAAATGACATAATTTCTTTTTTCCTCTTTGAAATCAGGTATTATTTGACATTCACGTTATCTTCTTTACACAGCACGACTTATCTTTTAAGGCATCTGACTTGTTTTAATCCTCACAATATCCACATGGCATAGGCCCCCTCTCACGATCGCCTGGTACGTGGTAAAGAGCTAACTCAGTCGGTCGCAGCTGCTTAAACCCTGCGCATTCCAAACAGAGGCCTGTTTCAGGACTGGCCCTCGACTGGCTCCTGGGACATACCTTCTGAGTCCCTGACACATCCTCCTTTGTGAGAGTGTTTTTGTATGCCTGAGGCCCTGGGCCATGCAGGATCAACACGACCTCATGGGGCCCAGAGACTGAGTAGCTAAAATCACTCCTGCGGACACTGCAGCGCCATATGACCAAGTTATAGCAAAAACCCTGGGTATCGAGGCTCAGGTGAGCTTCTCTGGTGGGCAATACTTTGCATGTGTTGTCATGCTTCGTTGCTGGGAGAATTAAGTGTGTCTCTCTGTAATTCCACTGGGAGGGACTCCTGGAAGCTTGGGCCTGCTTTCTCTTGGACTCTGCCTTTGATGACCATGACCTGTATCCTTTCGCTGCTGCAAAGCAAGAGCTCCTGCGTCCCATGAGTCGTTTTAACGAATCACAGCGCCCCGGGGTGGTTTGGGGGCTCCTGACACAGCTGGCCAAGCAGATTCTCCTAGATCCTCTTCTCCCAGATGGCTTGTGTCATAAAATGGAAGCCGTGAGGCACGATTCATTAACACTCATTCTCACCCATTCAACTGCATTAAAATCTTGAGAAAGGTTATTTGTTAAGCAAAGCATATGTTTTGCTTATATATTAAGGAACTTGTTTTCGCCTGCCTGGAAGCTTTTCTGTATTACACACCATGTTGAGTTATAAGGAGAGAAAGAGTGGACATGCCCACATTCTCAGGGCACTTGCTTCACATGAGAACACTGTGCACCATTTGAAAGTGTTATGGTGTGCTGTGTTTAGGACACTGCAAAAATGTAGTTGCTGAATTGTGAATTTTTCTTGTGGGTTAAGATGAAAGAATGCTGGGAAGCAATCCACATAGTAACTACAAAAACCGAATCTACATGGAACTTTGTAAAAAAACCCGAGACAGAAGAAAATAAGCAAGAACGGTAAACAGGAATTAATTTACATATACTGGACAAGACTGTCATCAGTTGTACCGAATTCTTTGTTCACTATTAAAGCTAATTTCTTTACAAAATTGCTCTTTGATGAAAGCAACGAATTAGTATTCATAAGTAAGTCATTACCGAATTTAAACAGGGGCCATCAGATTTAAAATAGGAAGTGTTTTGCTTCCCCACTGGTGGTGATTACACAGAACAGAAAGAAGATTATGTAATGATGTACTATATGTTGGCTAACTGAACATAATAAAAAAAAAAGGAGATTATGTATACAAATAGGTAAACAGAAAACTTTCTCTTTACACGGTGGGCAACCCAGCTAGACTCAGTGTAAGTTCCCTCCCACCTGTGGTAGGCAGGACAATGCCCCCCTCCTCCCAAAGACATTTGCAGCCCAACATGTGCCTGTGTCACCTTACATGGCAAAGGGAAATTAAGGCGGCTAACCAGCTGGCGCTGGATAGGGAGATTATGCCAGATTATCCGGCTGGGCCCAATGCAGTCACAGGGGTCCTTAAAGGTCACAGCGGAGACAAAACAGAGCGTCAGAGAGATGCGGCTGTGAGAAAGACAACCGGCCATCGCTGGCCTTGAAGGTGGAAGGGGCCACAAGCCAAGGAAGGCAGGCAGTTTCCAGAAGCTGGAAAAGGCAAGAAGATGGTTTTCCCCCTTGAGCCTGCAGGAAGGCACCCAGTCCTGCCTACACCCTGATTTTAGCCTACTAAGAGCTGTTTGGGACTTCTGACCTCCACAGCTGTAACAGAATAGATCTGTGTTGCTTGACATGCCTATGCTGTGGTGCTTCGTTTCCACAGCAAGCAGAAACGAATACAGCATCTGAAGGAGGTGGGACGGCAGCCCCAGCCTTAGTCCTGTGAGCACAACACACTGGGGTTCCTGGCAACGGCTGCTCCTGAGATGATCAGTAAAGGTGCCAGCGACCAGCAAGGAGGGTGCCGTGTACCCTGGGGACCCTTTCAGTTTCTGAGAGCCTCCTTTGGTGAGCAGGTGCCAGAGACCGCACCCTCTCTCCTCTTGACACTGTACTTTGTATACTGTTTGGGCACCTACTTCTCCCCGACACAGCATCAGGGAACCCTATTCCCCCCCAGATCATGAGAGCTGGGATCGCCTACACCAGTCAGCACACTGTATCCCCAGGCCAGAGCTATGGCCTCAGGGATTGGCACAAGATGTCTGGTCACCAAAGCTCAAGGAGCTACTTGCTGGGGACTTCTGGAACGGCAGCCCCTGACTCTCCTTTGCAGTCTATCTGGAGAGGTGCTCACTTTCACTGGACATGAAGAGGGAGCGGCCTCGAAGCTGCTGGCACCACAACTGGATCACAAGCGGGGCCGCCCTTCACATGAAGCAGAAGAGAAGGAGGAGAGGAGAAAGGGGAAAATCTCATTTTGGCCGACACTGCAGAGCCCCTAAGAAAAGCCTACCTCTGGACTTTTCAAATAGGTCAACGAATACATTTCTTTATTTTTCTAAGTGCACCTGAGCTCATTTTTCTCTTTCTTGGCATCTGAGAGGTTCCTCACTGACAGAAGGGTTTGCCATTTCTGGAACTCTCGCTGGTTTAGAATGGATCCTGTGGTTGAGGCATGTCCACCTGATGCTGGGTGGTATTAAGAGTGATCCGCAAACTGTTCTCCATACAGGCGGTAAAATCTTGATGGAACTGTGTAAAGTAAGGATGGTTCCCATATGCATCCGTTTCTACTAACACGGTATCGTGCAAAGCAAAGCTGGCCCATGTCTAAAAAACATTCACAATTTATACATTTCTTTGAGATAAGACTCTATACACCATCGATTGGAAGCAGTTCTCCATGGGTCTCTCATATTTCCGACCTCCTGTGAGCAGAGGACTGGCTTCCTTCGTTCAGGACCACCTTTTCTCAAAGATGTTTCTAGAGCAAATTGCTTGAAAGATACAGTGTTTTCCTCTGGGGCAAAGGGCAGGCTTATTTACCGTCCCGTAGGATGAAGACACGGTCTTTCTCCGGGACGGTGGTGGGGGCAGGCAGGCTTGTTCTCTGGTACAGAGATTTTGTTTTCCTAGGCTGAGGGATCCTCTCCTGTTGTGCAACCCACTGTGCATACAGGTGACACCTGGCCCTCGTCACCTCCCTGTGGGAACTGGGGCCCTCGGGAGTCCCTGCTGTAACATGCTGCTGCTCTGGCCACCCGCTGTCATGGTGAGGAACACAGTCCTTTGTCTCTGATCCAAGAGCTTTGTGTCTTCTGCCAGCATCTGCAAACCACGGCGGGCTCACTCGTTGGTTAGAACGAACACGGCCAACTTGCTGGCAAATAGGCTCAAATCTTAAGACCTGTCCCAGTGCTTGACACCATGTAAAGCCAGTAAGTTTCTTTGCTTTTGGTCGGAATTGAATCACTTTGGAATCAGTGAGGTAAAAATAATATATCATACTGATCATAGGCTCTGATTTGCATAAGCATATATATCTTTGACCTATAAAAATGGGAGAATGAGTTATTTTAAAACACGACCTGCCCATTAGACAAAAATACTTTATTTTATATGGATTATAGAGTGAAATAACGAAAAAGACCTTGCTGGTGTGAAATCTGGAATCCATTGGTGGCCTCGTTCTTTCTGGATTAGTCCAGGGCCTTGGTGGTCCATGCCCCAACTGGGGATGGGTGCAGCACTGGCAGGAAGGGGGCTGCCTCTTCTACTGAACCTCCCCGACATCTGGTTACTTCTTGTTCCTGGTTATCATTTTGTGCCCCAGTCTGATACCCCATCTGCTATTTCCTGACCTCTGACTCCAGCTTAACTGCATTACTTGACTCCTGATGGAGCAAGAAAATAAAATCACTACTGAAGAAACAGTAACTAACTGCAGCTGGCCAGGAGCTCCTGCGTCTCTGTGACTGGGGTAGAGGACCCGGGGTGGGGGGGTGGAGGGTAGCCAGCACATCTCCGGAAGGGCTGCTCTTCTGTTCAGGAAAGCACGTGAATGAGTCTTGATGATCAGGACAAGGCAAGGCTCCCTCCCCAAGGCACCCAGGAGGCAGGAGTGCAGGAGGAAAGAGAGGTTAAGTGCATACAGTCCTGTAAATGGCGGCCTCCCTGATGTCATTGCATTTTGGATTCTGGTACTGGCAGGAGACACGGAAGGAGGAGTTTGGTTCTGTTTGCATCGGTTGTTGAGACTCAGGGAAGAAAAGAAAGGCACAGGCAGGAGACGTGGCGTTTGGAAGGGATGCCCAGCAGTGTGGCGGAGGCTGGAGGTAAGGAGCAGAGGCGCTCTCCGTGCCTGCAGTGGGGGGCGGCCAGTGAGTGGAGCGGGGACGCCATGCGACCTTCTGAGATGGCGGCTGGGCTGCCCTGGCAGCTCCTCACCTGCAGCGCTGGCCTGAAACCACTTGCAAGATTCCACCCACGCCCCCTCTGCCATTCTCCCAACACCGCCAGAAGCCCATCCTGGGCAAGCGGGGCTCCGCTCTGGCCACCGGCTCTTAGATCCACCACGGCTCCTGCCTCCGAAAGAGCCCAGCGGCGCCCTGCAGAGGCTCCACAGACCGCAGGAGCCCTCAGAGCGTGCTTCGCTTCGGTCCTTGTCCTGTGTTACAGTGATCTAGTCGGAGGGCGCTGGCCTAAGGGGTAGCGTCCACGCCATCTAATGACCCGGTCCGGCATTGCACGTTCAGGGGTCCTTCCTAAAACCCTACTGTCCATCTTGCCCGGAGAATTCAGCAAGAGAAGCTGCTGGCACTCCGACGCTTCCCTCACTTGAAAGGAGGGAAGGAGAGAAGGCAGCTCCAGAGCAGCCGAACCCGGGGGTGTGCGCGCTCGGTGGGGAGTAGAGCTGTCTGTCTGCAGAGACCGTGCAGTGGGGAGGGGAGCGGATGACCCAACCCGCACCCTCCACGTCTGCCCTCCAGCCATCCGCCCTCAGCTCCTAACCTGTAAGATGGAAGGCGGCGGCCTAGGGCCAGGCCCTCACAGGACTGCCACGCGCACCGCAGCCCCGCCCCGTTTTACAGGGAAAGCTCTGCCGCGTCGAGAATCCCATCTGCCTGCCGCCCAGTCGACCTCAGCACCACATCCCGGGGAACGGGGCAGAAAGGCGGGGGAGAGAGAACTAGGATCAGCAAGTGTGCAGCCTGCAAACACCCGCTGTTCCGGCAGACCTGGGTGCAGGGGGTCCTGGGCCGGGGCAGTCCGGGCGCTGAGACCTGGGCTGTCCTCGCGAGGCAGGCAGAGATGAAGGGCATCCCGGGGAATGAGCTGGTAATTACTGGGACGAGAAAATGCGAACACAGCTTTAACATGGGAAGGAAGAGGCAAAGAAAGGAAGGGACTTTCAAAAGGTTAGTGTCTTCGTTGGTTTTGTTTTTTAGATTTATTTATTTACTTTAGAGAAAGACAGGGAGAGACTGTGTGTGAGTGGAGTTGGGGGGGCAGAGGGAGAGGGAGTCTCAAGCGGACTCCGCCCTGAGCGAAGAGCTCAACCTAGGGCTCGATCTCAGGACCCTGAGACCATGAGCTGAAACCAAGATGCTTAACGCACTGAGCCACCAGGCGCCTCGGCGTCTTAGTTTTGAAGGACAGGTCAGGTTGGCTTGGATGAGATGGAAATGGCGGACAGACAGATGCGAAGTGGAGATGCTAAGCTGGTGGAAATCACACCTACCATGTGGATTTCTACTCATCTCCCCTACTGTGGAGAGGCGTGGTTTTAACAGGGGCCCATTCCGCACATGGTCATTGCTGGGCATACAGGGAGTGCTCGGTAAATATTGTTTGAAAGAAAAATTTCCTAGTTTCATCACAATATTTAGTGTGCTCCTTTGTACACAGTACGCTTAATTCAATTAATGTTTAATTGAATTTATAGTATCTCCCCACTGCATCTCTACATTCTTAGAATAAAAGCTTTCCCTCACAAATTCCTTTGTAATCCAATTAATTAAAATCTTTTTTCTTAGACATTTTCTTACCAATCTACACATTAGATAATTTAGGTACACTTCTGTATTATCTCAGGAAAGTGACTTCAATTATGTCCTTTTTCTGATGGGGGAGACCCAGCTTACAGAAGCGAAGGGACACTAAGAATATATAGAATTTATGTATTTATTTATTTATTTTTTTAAGATTTTTTTCCTCTTTGTTTATTTGACAGAGAGAGACAGCCAGCAAGAGAGGAAACACAAGCAGGGGGAGTGGGAGAGGAAGAAGCAGGCTCCTAGAGGAGAAGCCTGATGTGGGGCTCGATCCCATAACACCGGGATCATGCCCTGAGCTGAAAGCAGACGCTTAACGACTGCGCCACCCAGGCGCCCCTTATTTATTATTTTTAAAAAGATTTTATTTACTTTTTTAAAAGCGTTTATTTATTTGACACATAGAGAGAGAGAGCACAAGCAGAGGAAGCTGCAGGCAGAGGGAGAGGGAGAAGCAAGAGCAAGGAGCCTGATGTGGGGCTCGATCCCAGGACTCCAGGATCATGACCTGAGCCAAAGGCAGGCACTTAACTGACTGAGCCACCGAGGCGCCCTAGAATTTAAATGTCAACATTGAATCCTGAGTTTTTCTACTTCTTCCAATGACAAAAAGAAGAGAAAATTAGACAAAAATGCATTAGGAAAATATTTGCAAATTATACATCTGACAAGGATTGTATCCAGAATATAGAAAGAACTCTGACAACTGAATAATAAAAACAGAAATAGACCAATTAAAAGCAGTTAAAGGTATTAACTAGTTCACCAAAGAAGATACACAGATAGCTAATAAGAACATGAGAAGTGGGGTGCCTGGGTGGCACAGTGGTTAAGTGTCTGCCTTCGGCTCAGGGCGTGATCCTGGCATTATGGGATCGAGCCCCACATCAGGCTTCTCCGCTAGGAGCCTGCTTCTTCCTCTCCCACTCCCCCTGCTTGTGTTCCCTCTCTCGCTGGCTGTCTCTCTCTGTCAAATAAATAAATAAAATCTTAAAAAAAAAAAAAAGAACATGAGAAGACACTTAACACTAGTAGTCATTAGGAAAATGCATATGAGAATCACGATGAGATACCACTTCGAACCCACTAGATGGCCATCATAAACAAGGCAGACAATAACAAGTGTTGGTGAGGATGGGGACAAACTGGAAACCCCATACATTGCTGATGGGAAGATACAATGGCACAGTCAGTGCAGAAAACACTCAGTTCCTCAAAAAGTTAAACATACAGTTACCAGGTGACCCAACAGTTCAGTTCCATGCTTAGGTTGATACTAAAGAGAACTGGGGGGAAAAAGAAAAAGCCCATACAAAAACTTTCAAATATTCATAGTAGCGTAATTAATAAAAACCAAAACATGGAAGCGAATGTCCATCAACTGATGAATAAATCAATAAAAACAGATAAGTAGACTGTGGCGTATTCATACAATAAAATGGTATTTGGCCATAAAAAGGAATGAGGTATTGATATACCCTAAAACATAACGAACCCTGAAAGCTGATGAGAGAAAAACCCTCTGAAGATCTGCAACAGAAACCATTCTAGAGTTCTTTCTAAGTCAGCATGATTGTACATAAACTTTGCTCAAACCAAGAGCCTGATTTATGGCCCCCACGCACGCTGCACATCTGCTCTGTGAACGAATAACCTAAAGGAAAACCATCTTGTCCTTGAGATATTGATCAATGCTCCTGCGCCCTGCGTTCCCTGGTGATAAAACTCTTGATTCCTGCCTATATGCTAATCCATAATCTTTTGAGCTTCTACACGATGTAAAAAGTATATAACCTGGAAAAAACAATTCATTCTCTGGAGTACTTTCTTCGCTGTGAAAAGCATGTTTCCTAGGCAGCTGTCCTAACTTGGGCACGAATAAAATACTCTTCCTTGCTGTTAGAGATTCTAAAAGATTTGTTCATTTTACATCAACAAGACATCGTGCTAAGTGAAAGAAATCAGTCATAAAAAGCGTATATTATATAATTCCACTTATAGGAAATGTCCAGAATAGACACATTCAATAGATACACAAAACACATTCGCAATTTCCAGAGGCTAAGGGCCTTGTAATAAAACTATTACATCTATCTTAACAAGCCTAAAAGCTTTCTGGAAGGTGTATGTTTGAGGGAGTTACATCCTTCTCATGAATTCACATCGTTTCAGCTCAAGGTGGAATCACATCGAACAGGTGGCTGATGGGGAGGGGTAGTCAGACAGGTGGGAAAGAGGTAGTATAAAGACAGAGGAAACAGAATCATCAGTTGACCTGTGAAATGAGTGCCCTGGGAACCACAGGGACAGAACTTCATGGAGCTAAAACGAAATTACGGAGAAAGAGGTGGCTGCAGGTTTCTGGGAGCAGTGACCTTGGAAATGAGTGGAAGACAGGAGAGGATACTCAAACACCTGCTCAGGAATCCTTCCCTTCACACAGCTCCCTTCTGTCCCAGACAGCTCTTCGAAAAGCAACTCAGGTCAATGTTAGCTTCAGGATTTTAGGGATGTGCGGGCAAGGGAGAGGAGCCAACATGACTCTGGACAGGGAGCCATCTATTTAGAAGATTTATATGTTGCCTTCAAGGGGAACGAACAAAATTCAGTGAAGAGAAATGGAATTCAGCTTCTTTATCTGATGAGGGCTGGGCCCTGCACGTTGAAACGCATGTCACGTCTCAGGTAGACGGAGTGCAGACGGAGATCCATCTTGGCCGTTAGCAGGCAAGCTGCTGCAAGCACATGCTTACTCTGTGTGTTCACTTGACTGAACTCTCCTTGAGAATGACGGAGAAGAGCGCCTCCCACACACAGTTCTAGGGGCACAAATCCCAGGGCCTGCTTTTGGGCTCGGCTGAGGTTTTTAGCTACCATTCAACATCCCTTTTCTTCTTACAGGAACAGTTAAAAAGATGCAGGCTAAGGGGCATTCACATTTCTGGAATTTCTTGCTATCTTCTGCAAAGAAGGAACGATGCAATTCAGTTCACTATTTTAGCTGCGTGTGCCCACCAGGCATTTATCCTGTGCCCGTGGCATAAAGGCAGACCAGCCCGCCCACAGACACCCTCCCACGTTTCACCGAAGGAGTTTCTTGTCCTGTCAATGTGCCTATCACATGCAGGGGCTGCTCAGAGGAGAGGGCGGGAACCTGTGTCCAAGCACATTGTCCCAGACCATCTAGTGTGAGCGTTTTGATGTGCGATTCTTCAGTGTTGAATTGCCTCTGCAACGTGCACCCTCCAAGCAAATCATTCGGAAGGACCATCGTCTCTGGAGGGCTCCCATTCTGCATTTTACACACCCGCCGGCTTCAATCCGTTCACAGTCTGACAGCTCCCTCTCAGAAACTAGTTTCCTTTACAAGCCAGAATCTTAGCTCTCCTCCCGCCAAACCACGCTGAACCCTGGTCAATCTAGGAGCTTTGACAAGGCTCATTGTTTGGGCAGGGACGCCCGCAGATGGAGGGAAATGAATGGGCCATGGCAACACTTCATGAAAAGCTTTTGGGGAAAAGGAAACAAGTGTTTTCAGATCCTTTTCTTTTCTTTTCTTTTTTCTTTCTTTCTTCTTCTTTTTTTTAAAGATTTTATTTATTTATTTGAGAGAGAGAGACAGAGACAGCACAAGCAGGTGGAGGGGCAGAGGAAGAGGGAGAAGCAGACTCCCCACTGAGCAGGGAGCCCGACGTGGGGCTCAATCGCAGGACTCTGGGATCATGACCTGAGCCGAAGGTCATGATCCCAGACTGAGCCACCCCGCACCCCTCTGATCCTCCTTTCTTGATAATTGAGTAGAAACCTAGCATGTGTCCCAACTATCAATCAAATTTTTTTTCATTGCAGGAAAAGCACCAGATAAGCCCCTTTTGCTTCTATTTATTTCCAGATCTTCAAAATGAACGTTCATCTAATGCCAATGAGCAGAATGTCACTCAACAGAAGGGCCCTCCCCGGCCTGGAGGCAAAACCTAAACCCCACGGTGTTCAAGCCTGCATGCTCCCTAAGGAAAGATGTTTCAGCAGAAGAGAAATGCCACCTGTGGGCTCATTGTTCATCAGTATTTACTGGGTGTTCCTGCAACGGGGTCTCTGGTCTGAGCATAAATTCTCTTGGGCATAGGAGCTTCTCTACATCCTTATGTGGTTGAAGGGAGAGGAACATGAGAGAGCAGGGATTGCTCAGTGCTGGGGAATCGTGCACACTGGCATCTCATTCTCAGTTTGTCATGTTAACCTGAGCTGGGAAACCTGAGCTTTGTCCCTTAGAAACCACCAATCCTGTCCTTTGTCGGTACTGAAAGTCGCTTTCTGCTAATTATCCAGTCAGATTCCCTTTCCAAATGATCTCCAGGAAGAAGGCAGAGTAAAAGCACCCAATTCAATATGCCCTGGGCTGGGAGTCAAGACAACCGCGTGCAATTAAATCTAGTAACGTCCCTGTGAAATTTTAGGGTACATTCAGGAACCAGAGGATCAGAGTGGTAAAAAGTTTGGGGGAAATCCCATAACCAGATGGCATGGAAGAACCCAGGATGAATTTTACAGATTCACTGAAAAACTCTTTAAGGTCCCCGTAAACCTGTAAAATATGGCGAAATATTCGTTCCTTTGCTTATTCTCAAGATGTCGGCCTCGCCCAGCTTCAGTTAAGGAAAGAACATCTGCTGTGTATTTTCTTCATCATTAAACTTCCTGAGAGTTTTGGATACTCGATACTCTTCTCCCATAGCAGTTTAGATCCAACTTTATCATTAATCTACAGGTCAGTCGAGAGACCAAGTATCATGTTTGGGACACGTGATCTGTGTCTACATACATATGGCGTTACTGAATGAAAAGCCCTTCTTATATATACAGTGGAATATTCCTCAGCCAAGAGCAAAAGGAAACCCTGCCATCTGGGACAACATGGATGGCCCCTGAGGACATTACGTTGAACGAGAAAAGGTGAACAGAGAAAGACAAATATGGTACTATCTCACTTACGTGTGGAATCCAAAAAAAGCCAAACTCGCCAAAACAGAGAGTAGGATGGCGGTTACCAGGGCCTGAGGATTGGGGGAAATCGGGGAGATGTTGGTCCAAGGATACAGACGTGCAGTTGGACGATGGATAAGTTTTGGATAGTTAAGACACAACACAGTGATCACAGGCAATGATACCATATTATATACTTCAAAGTTGCTAGCAGACCAGATCTTAAATTCTCACCACAAAAAATAAGGGGTAATTACGGAACACGATAGAGCTGTTAGCCAACACTATGGCGGTAATCACACTGCAATATGTAAATGTATCAAATCAACGCGTTGTACATCTTAAACTTATAGAATGTTATATGTCAATTATATCTCAATAAAAAAGTGCATTTCTTAGCTACACGCCAAACACCTATATCGGCTTTGATGGCAACAAGCTTTTAGGTTAAACCTCTCAAATTAATAAAACTGGATCAATCAAATATTGAGTCAATTAGCAAAGACTCAGGCTCTCTCATCTATTTTGAGAGGGAGGCAGGCTCCCGACTGTGCAGGGCCTCTCAGGCCATTACTAAGGATTTTGTTATTCTTCCCAATGGAAGCATTTAAGCAGGGGAATTCCAGGATCTGATGTGGGTTCTGAAAGGTCCCTTCAGCTGCTGGATTGAGGATGAATTCAAGGTGACAGAGTGGACTGGGGGGGATCCAGTGGGGGTGACTGAGGTATATGCCCTCGAAACGGGTAATAGTTGGATATGCATGGGACAGTACACGCACGTGCATGCACAGACGCGTGCACACATGCACATGCACACACACACACACACACACACACACACACACACACACACACACACACAGCTGTCTGTGTGCGGAGCTCCATAAGCAGAGGGCCGATCAGCCTGCCCTCACAGCAGAATCAGATGCACTGGGCTCACCCTCGGCAGGCACTGTGCTCGGCCCTGCGTCTGGGGCTGAGGCCTGTCCGTGGAGGTGGGGCTCACCAGCCCATCCCAGCGCCCACTCTGCGGACACCAGGGCTAACCCCGATGCACGCAGAGGCAGGCTGCAGCTGAGAAGCCCTGTGGGCCTTTCAGGAAATGGCTGGGAGGGCACTTCTTTTCCTTCTCTCAGCGCATCGGTGGCCACATTGCTTCCTTCCTGTCTGGCCTCCGTTTGTGGTTCGGGTGCTGTGGCTCCTCAGCCCCTGCATGGCCCTCGGGGCCCTCAGAGCCCTGACACATCACGTGGAAAGAAAAGGAAAGACAGGTTCAGGCTCTGGCCACTAGGATGCAGTGGGGTGGCCCCTGCCCCGCCGCAGGGGTGGAGAGCAGCAGGGGCCCATGAGCACACAGCACGCACTGAATGTGATGGCAAAAATGTTGTAGCACCTTTTCAATCCCCAAGGACACCAGCTTTAACGAATGATGGCAATGCTCATTTTTCTGAGTATGAGCTGCCTTCTGAAGGTGGAAGGATCAGGTGGCTTTGATTTATCGTCATCATCACGAGAAATGGGAGTTTTGTTTTTTTTTAATCCCGCTGCTCTGTGGGAAATGCTTTGCCGTGCTTGACAAAGAGGACTGGTCCCACGGGCCGTCTGTCTAGGCCCTGGGATCAAGTAGGAGGGCCAGCCTGTTACTGCCTTGCCAGGTTGTAACCTTGAACTTCTGGCACGTGGGGGCAGTTCTTGGCCACGGATGCTTCCACCTGATGCCTTGCTATGCTCCTGTGGCCCAAGGAGCTCCCACTTAGCTTGATTACTCAGGACTCCAGCGTCGGCCCGTCTTTCTTGTGAAGTCTCTGTGCTCAACACCCCCAAGATTCTGGAGGCAAAACCCAAAATGTAATGCTGAATTTGGACTATGAAGCTCACACAGAGGAAACACACCTGGGCACAGGCTGTTGATTGCAAGTAGTGACCCTCGGGGCGACACCAAGCCCCATTGCCTGGTCACCCGAGCTTCCCCGATTCCTGTGGCTAAACTGGATTTTTGTGTGTATTTCTTTCAGCTCTATTTTAATGCTTCGGAAGCTTAAGCAGGGCAAGGGGGGAGCGGTTCTGAGAAGCGGTTTTGCGAGGATCTAGACATAGGGGTACCAAGGGTGGCAGCTCACACCTCCTTTTCCAGGCCAGACGTACCAGTGTGCTGAGACACCAAGGCCCTGGGGCCTGGGGGGGGGCGGCCTCTGGTCCCCAGCTGCCTCAGCCAGCTCCCCTGGCATGCTGCCCTGACATGTGCACTTTCTGTAAGTGGTCTGCCACTGAAGATGGTCAGCACGCATGGTTCCAGGCCCTGCACGCAGGCAGGCCCGGTTCTTAGGGACCTGGATCCCCCCAGCGAGGCCCTGTCGAAGCCGATTTCTCATGGCTGCCAGCTTTCAGCTCCTGCTGACGTCCGCCTGGGACCTTCCAGTCGACAAGTCCTCCCACACCCTGAGCGCTGCTGCGGCTGCGCACACCCGGCTCCGGGTTCTGCTGTCTGTCTCCAAGAGCAGCTGTGGCATCGCCACGCTCCGGCCTCGTAACGACTTTTAGGATGCCTGACTTAGGAACTCCTCCGACGTTTAGCCAGGTATCCTGGGAATATACCTCTGGTGCCAGCGAACTTGGCAGGCCAAGAACAGAGAGAATATTCCATGGAAGAGGAAACATCCCTTTCCCTGGCTTCTTGCCAGACCCTCTAGGGAACTGGGTCAGCTCAACTGCCTCCAGCCTGATGCCGTCTCGCCTTGTCGGTGTCCCAAGGGGAAGCGGACGGGGTCTTTTTATCTGGGTGGCATTTTACAGCATGTTGTTGCTTTGATTATTATCACCCCCCCATCCCCCAAAGAGCTAATCCTTTTGTTTGCTTAATATGTTTTTTATGTTTTGCGTAAAGAATAATAGAGTTTTGGAATTGGGATGAATCCTATCCTAGTTCCTAAAGCGTCACTACGTTTTACAATGAAGCGACGGAGTCCTGGGGCTTAAGGGACTCGCCTGAGGCCACCTGCCCCCTTTACTGCTCCTCAGCGGGTTCCTGCCATGTGGCCTCACACAAGCTTGGTGCAGCCCTCTTCCTGGCAGAATGCGATCTCGAGCTCTACAAAAGGTGCTGGATTAGTGCTTCATCTGCGCTTAAGTGGCTCTTCGTTTAGACTTTTCAAAAAAGTGTGTTAAAGAATTCAGGGTCTTTGTGCACACATCTCTGGGGGGTGTGGGGCATGGCGGGTTTGGAATTAATTTGAAAAACGAGAAATAGAGAGTGAACTAGGGAGCCCGCTGGGGGGCGGTTAATGGATTCCATGCTATGTGTGCCTCACAGACCAACCGTGGGATCTTCCTTCACCAACCTCCTCTTCCTACCCCTTTTCCATCATCACAAGAGCTGCCATTTGTCCACCAGGTATTGTACAAGACCCTCAACTCCCCCAGTAACCCTCTGAGGTAGGAATTATTATTCCCATTTCACAGAGAAGGAAGCTGAGGCTCCCGAAGTTGAAGTCACGTGCCCCCAATCACACCGCTTGGTGAGTGGCGGATTCCAAGGAGTGGAAAGCCACTCTTCCCACTTGAGGTTGGTGAACCCATCACTTTGCATCTCAGGGCCCTGCTAAAGTCACGTGACCCAGGGAAGTCCCACCCCATAGTTTCCCTGTTATATGCAGAGGGCCTGTGGGGGCAAGGCCAACCCCTTTGTCTACCTGCAGAACTCTCCTTCCGATTCTGGCAGCAGGAGGGAGGCCATGGGGTTCTTCATCAGATCGGCCACCGCAGGGTCTTTGGGGGTCATATAGAAGAAAGGAATCCCAGTGCTGTTGTTCAAGGGGCCGTCGCTGATGGGCAGGCAGTTCCCAAACGGCAGTCCTGGGATCTAACAAACAACAAAAAAGGCTTTTTCAGTGCAGGGTTTTGGATTGATCTGAGCTGGGAGCTTCGCTTGTGTCTCTGGCCGGGAAATACAGCAACGAGGCACCATGGTTTTGACAGGTAGTAAACGAAGGCACAGTGGTTCCCAATTGACCCAGTTCATCCAGTGATGGCTCCAGAATTTCTACAGAGGAGCTGAGCAGGGGCATTCTGTTTGGAACAACAGCTAGGGGATTATTTTATTTTTTTTCCAAATGTTCACTTTTTTTTTTTTTTTTTAAGATTTTATTTGACAGAGAGAGAGAGACAGCCAGCGAGAGAGGGAACACAAGCAGGGGGAGTGGGAGAGGGAGAAGCAGGCTTCCCAGGGGAACAGGGAGCCTGATGCGGGGCTCGATCCCAGGACCCTGGGATTACCCTCTGGGCCAAGGCAGAGGCTTAAGGACTGAGCCACCCAGGCGCCCCTAGGGGATTGTTCTTGAAGCTGCTGCATGTACATAGAAAAATGCTCACTTTATGCAATTTAGAGTTATTCGTGGGAGGGGCAATGAAATGTATGGAGGGGTGCTAGAACCTTTCCCACATACTGCCCCTGGGAGCCCCACTGTCCCAAGGTTTTAAAAACTTCGGGGATAGAACTTAGGTCTTAACTTTAATATCTTCTGTGATCTTTGGACTCCGGGAACTTTCTATTGCTGTTTCTTTTAGAGCCACACCATTTTCTTACGTATTAGTTACATTTTTCTTGTAATCAATATTTCATTATATAATTCAGCAGCTCACCCTGGCAGTCACAGGAACATGCTACACTCATTTTTGTTCACGATCGTCTGGTGGAGGAGGTAAAGTTCTCAGACATATACACAAATTTCCCTTGGGCTTTCCCAAGCCCTGCTGGGTCCTGCATCCCAATCTTCGTGAGATTTATTTACCCTTTACAGAGTGCTCCTTATTGTCACTGAGCTCAGAACCCAGGGGCTGTCTTTGTCTTTAAAGTGATACATGGCAACCGTGTGTAGACTTGGAATAAGGGATGACTTTCGTCTCTGAAGAAGACGCAATGCTAGGGAGTCTTCCAAAATGGTAATATGAGTTCATTCACAGATTCTGTTTTTCAGCTGGTCGTAACTGCCTAGAGTCATGCTTTGCACACATGATGTGTGCATGGGAAATGTTCTCTGAATGTACTGAATTTGGATTAAATGTCCATAATGGAAAGGGGAATTAAAGCTAAGAAAAGAGAGGTTGAAAGTCAAAGTATCTTCAGTACATCAGCAATAGACTTTTAATTGCTTGAAACAATCTGTGTATTTTTTTAAACATTCACTCTGTCTAGATCCTTCTTTTTTTTAAAGTTTATTGATTTCTTTAAGTAATCTCTACACCCAATGCGGGGCTCAAACTCACAACCCCCAGATCGAGAGCCGCATGCTCTTCCGACTGAGCCAGACACGCACCCTGAAAAAATTTGTTCTAAACGAAGATCAGCTTCATATTTAAGCTTCATATCTTCCTAAGGCGTGTCTTCGGAGCATAATGTATAACTGTGAGAAGCCACCTGGATGCTGTGACTGTGGTTAAGATCACTGCCATAATCAAAATACACTTATTTATTTTTTAAGAGTAAAACAGGAACTTCAAAACTACATAGTCAACCACTTAATTTCATAGAGGAGGAAAGCAAAGTGGACAATCCAGTGACTTGGCCAGTTTCCAAATGGGTGAGACCCACACCTGGGTCAGAGCCTGCCTGCTGGCCAATGACCTATACATTCCAAAAAAATGTGTTTTTTGCATAAATTAAATAGGAGTTCAAACTACCTCCCTGTAATAAAACCTTTATATGGATCTTACCAGCCCTGAAAGCTTTCTGGAAGGTGTGTACTTATGGATGTCACATGCTCATATTTCTCCATGTCATTTTGGCTTAAGGTGGAATCCTGGCTAACAGGTGAGTGAAACATTTGTGAAATGAATGATAAAACTGCAGCTGAAAACTGCTCATTCCAGTATGTATACACTTTGCACCCTAAGCCTCCTTTCCAGAAAAATTTTTGAGTCCATATTTCAAAATGTCAATTTCCACCAAAACCCCCGTGGTGTCTTTCTCCCAGTCCCCAGCGTCAGTAGGTGCCTGGGAAGTTCGGGTCTGTTGGGTGCCGTGGGCCAGGAGGCTGCGTGCACCTACTCTGATGCCCACGGCGGGTCTGGCTTCTTTTGTCCAGGTCTCCAGTCGGGCGCTGGTTATGTGTACGCCTCTTTGACCACCTCAAGACTGCACTTCAGTCCCCAGGGACCTGGCAGGATGCCTGGCTGTCGGCACCCACCTCCCCCTTTGCCAGGTTAAGCAAAGCACAGTCTGGTTCCATTATTTATGCGCTGTCCACAGTGCAACCCAGACCGCTGGGCACGTCTGTGAGACCTGGGTCCGAGCGCGGGGAGCGGTCACTAGCATTTCCCCGTCCCCAGGTCACCGCGAGGCACGCACCTGCAGCCGGCTCCCCGTGGGGCGGCTTACCTTCTCGTGGGCGGACACGGTGGCCAGACAGCCCCAGGCGCTGGCTTGGGCCAGGAAGCGGGCGGTGCCGGGGCGCAGCCTCGGACCGTTCTCGCGCCGGTAGGAGAACATCCCGGGCGGCGCGGGGGGCGGCCTGGCGCGGGCGGCGCCGGGCGGGGGCGGCAGGTGCGCGTCCTCCTTGTGCGCCGAGGCCGGGAAGCTGCGCTGCCAGATGCTGCCCGAGTCCTCCAGCAGCGCGGGCAGCGCCTCCTCGGTGGAGGCGCTGTCCAGCTCCTCGTCCACCTCGTTGGTGACGGCCCAGGACACCGAGCTGACGATCACGTAGCCCGCGGCCGGGGACAGCAGGGCGCTGCAGCACAGCAGCCAGCAGAGGCGGGTGGCGGGCCGCGCGGGGCCGCTGGCCGCGGCGCACGGACATCTTGCAGCGGCGCGCCCTGCCGCGGGGACCCTGGAGCGCGCGGGCGGCCGGCGAGAGCGGCAGCACCCCCCTGCGGCGGACGCGCGGAACTGGACTCGGCTTCCGACCGCCGCAGGATCCCCGGGCGGGGTCCTCACCCCGGGAAGGGCGGAGTCCTCACCCCGGGAAGCCCTCGCCGCCTCACGCCCCCGTTGAGAAGTCCAGGCTCCGGGAAAAGCAGATTCCACTCGCACGCTGCACGTCCTGCAGCCGCCGTGCGCAGAGTCCTCACTGCGTGCCAGGTCCGGGGATGGGCTTGTTTCCTGTTGGATGGCACGGGTTCTGCAGCCAGATGGTGGTGGGCGTTCAAATTGCGAATCAACACACTCCTCTAGTCAGCAGCTCTGTGACCCTGCCAACTCACTGAACCTGTCTGTGCCTCAGTTTCTGATTAGAAAAACAAGCAAACCACAGTATCTAGCTCACAGGGGCGATGGGTGGGAGAATGAAGTAAGTTACCATCTGCAGAGGCTGAGAACAGTGAGGGGGATGGAGCAGGCGTTATATTTTTGAAATTCACAAAATGGATTATCATTTTATAGAGGAGTAAACGGTGAAGGGAAGATTAGCACCGAGTCAATCTGATGCCAAAGCCGATTCCCTTGCTCTGTAAGGACAATGACCGTCTTAACACTTTGCTTGGACAGGAATGCATTGCTGCCAGTTCATCTGAAAGCAAAATCAAATGTTTACGTATCAACTAAAGTAAAAGAGAGTGGACACCCAGATACAAACTAGCTGGGATGGACCAGGCAGAGAACTGTATGAATGCACCACAGTTTTGAAACATTCTCCTATTGGTGGAAATTTGAGCTCTTTCCAATAGTACGCTTTTATAGATATCAACATAATTCTAAGTCATTTTCACTTTTGAACCTCTGCTTATGGCATTCCCTTATCTGCCCATAAGGACACATATTCTGCTCTAGATTTTCTATCTAAAATCTAACAGTCCTGCTTCCAGTTTGGTATGGATCAAAGTAACAAGAACTAGGACCGACTTCTTGTAGCTCTTTTGGCAAATGTTCCATTGCGCACTAACCAGAGGAGCCGTTGTCTACCCTGGCTCCCATCTACCTCCTCCTTTTCCCTTCTCTTCAAAGCCATTTTTCTTTAAAAAGTCTAATCTCCTCAGTGTGCTCCAAGCTGGCCTCCTCCCATCCCACCCCAAACACCTTTTCCAGGATGCCCTCTTTCTATGGAGAGCCTCAGGGGAGTGCTGGTATGCTCCTCCCAGCCATCGGTCTCCGAGGCTCTGTAATCCTTGCCGACCTCTCTCCCTCGCCCCCAGAATGATGTGTGCCACAGTCTTGCAGAGGCAGTAGGGCAAGTCGTTAAAAACATGGGCTCTCTCGAATGACTTCAAATAAAGCCAAATCCTGCTCTATCATCTACTGGCTGTGTCTGCAAAGGAAGGACAGTCACATCTCTCCCAGCGGCCTATGAGGAGCGCAGAGCAGAGCCGCCCTCTGGCTTCTCTTGGCTTGCTCTTCACATGATCTCCAGGGAGCCCGGCAAGCCTGGCGGCTGACTCCTTCCACCAAGGCTCTTGCCCTTGGCGGTGAGGGGCTACGTCTTCCTCTGAGGCTCTGGTGAAGGTGGGTGTTTTCCTCTGCCAGCCCCAGCACACGATGTGAAAAATAAATACCCAATTCTTACTGTTCGTTGCCAGCAGGATAAAGTCCAAGCTCCTCAATCCAGTATATAGGTCCCCTGTAGCCTGGTCCCCGCCTGTGTGTCTGTCCCTGTCTGTCCCCACTGCATCTCCCTCCCAGCCTCTGCTGCAGCCCTCCCAGCCTCTTTGTGATGCTACAGTCAGTTTGCACCCCCACTTGCACCATGTGGATAATACAATTAACATTTTGATCCATCTGCATCCTCATTCTTCATCTCTCTGTTCATTTATCAAGCTACATGATAACAATTGGAAAAATATTTCGATTAAGAGAGAGGACATATGCAGAAAATGCTTAAAATACATATGTATGATTTACAGAATCACTAAAAAGAAAAATCTGTTAAAATCACTCAGTGAGGAAATACTACCGTGACCTTTACCAGTTCCCCAGATGCTCTCCATCCGCCCCTCTCCCCCAAATCGCAATCCCCTGCCTCCTCTCCTAGAGGTAAATACTATCTTGACATTTGTGATACACATTTCTCTGCTTTTCTTTACAGTTTCACGGCCTACATATGCATCCCTCCATGCTACGGCTTGATCTTACCTATTTTGAACTGGATATAAATGAAATCATACTCGATGTATTTTTTGTATCTTTGTACGTCCAGTCAAAATTCTGTTGTGGGAATCATTCTTGTTTTGTTGTTTGTGGATATGTATAGTATTGCATTGTGTGGCTGTATGACCATTTATTCAAGTATCGTCAGTAGGTGTTTTAGTAGGTTTTCTTTTCCAGAGAGGGTGAGGCCAGCAGGTCAAGAGATGACCGCTATGGCAGAGGTAATAATTTATTCCACTCATAGATCCCGAGAAAAGGGATCTTTGACCAATGGGGTCAGGAGCCAAAGGATAAATAGTCCCCACTGCCAGGTCACAGGTGGGCCATTCACTTTCCACAGTTTCTCAGAGGGTGTCCTGCAGGATTGAGCCCCCGTTGCTCACAGTGCTAACAACGGGATCACACCCCCTTTGAATGGCTTTCCTTCCTCCCTGGTCTCATCATTCTAGGGCACCGCCCCCGTTCTTTAGGACTACATCCCGAGATAGACTACCTGAGGCCAAGTCCTTGTCTAGACCTTGGGAGGGCCCTACGCTCAAGCTCTGGAGTTTCTCTCGAGTGTATACCTTGTAGTAGGATTGCTGCTTGTGGGGTATAAGTATGCTTAGTTGTATTATAGAATGTCAAACTGATTTCCAAAATGATTGTACCAATTTACATTGCTACTATCAATGTATAAGAGTTCCTGTTGCTCCACATTCTCATCAACACAGATTATTGTTAGATTTTTCTGGGTTTTGTCTCCTCCCCTCATTTTTATTTTAATGACATGTGGTTGGTTGATCACTTTTTCAACCTTTCATTGGTCAATTGGATAGCCTCTTTTGTGAAATGCCCATTAATGTCTTGTGCCCATTTTTATTGAGTGGCCTGTGGGGTTTTTTTGTATTGATTTGATTGTAAGAATTAATTTTATTTTCTGTATTCCAGTCCTTTGGTTTTGAAAAGTGCCACAGCTTGTCTTTGGGTACTTGTTAATGCTAATGTTTTTATGCATTAACTTCACGGGGCAAAGGGAGGCCCAGACAGTGGGTAAAACATCATTTATGGGTGTGCCTGTGAGGGTGTTTCAGGAAGACATTAGCATGTGAGTCAGTAGATGAGGAAAGAAGATGGGTCTCACCATTAGGGGTGGCATCACCCAGTCCTTCCTTGAGGGTCTGAATAGAGCTGAGATGCCCATCTTCTCCTGCCCTTGGACATCAGCACTCTTGGTTCTCAAGTTTTCAGATGCAGGCTGGGATTGAGTCCATTGACACCCCTGGTTCTCAGAGCTTTGGGTTTGGACTGGGACTACACCCCTGGCTCTCCTGGGCTTGCAGCTTGCAATGGCAGATCTTGGGCTTCTCAGGCTCCATACTCGCATGACCTAATCCATGTTGTTCTACGTATCAGTAGTGTTTTCCTTTTTAGTGGTGACTAATATTCCCTTGTGTGGCTATACCACATTTGTTTATTCATTCAACAGTTGATGGATACTTGTGTTGTTTCCTTTTTTTTTTTTTTTGCTATTATGCATTAAGCTGCTAATAGCATTCACATACAAGTCTGTGTGGGGACACGTGTTCTCATTTCCCTTGAGTTAATACTTAAGAACAGGATTGCTGGGTTGTATGGTAATTATAGGTTTACCTTTATAATAAATTGTCAAGGTTTTTTTCCCAAGGTGTCTATACCATTTTGCATTCCCACTGACACTGCATGGCAGTTCCAGTTGCTCCACATCCCTGGCAACACTTGGTATTTGGTGGCTTTTAATTTTAGCCATTCTACTGGGTATGTAGTGCTTTTTCATTTGCAGTTTTTTTTTTTCTTTAGATTTTATTTATTTGACAGAGAGAGAGACAGGGAGAGAGGGAACACAAGCAGGGGGAGAAGGAGAAGCAGGCTTTCTGCTGAGTGGGGAGCCCAATGTGGGGCTCGATCCCAGGACCCTGGGATCATGACCTGAGCCAAAGGCAGATGTTTGACAACTGAGCCACACGTTGGCTCAGCCACCCATTGCAGTTTTAATTTACATTTCTCCAAAGATTATTAATATTGGGCAGCTTTAAAAAAAAGCAAAATTGAGCAAATCTCATGAATAAGTTAAGCCTTATGCCCAACTGCTCAATAAAAAATATGTATTCTCACTAAATATATATATATATATATATATATATATACACACATATGGCAGCTTTTTATGTGCTTTTTGTCTATCTTCTTTGGTAAAGTATCTGTTTAATTCTTTACTCATTTAACAATCTGGTCGTGTCTTCCTATTGTTGAGTAATGAGAATTATTTTATATATTCTCCATACTAGTCCTTTGCCAAGTATGTGTTTTGCCAATATTTTCTCCGAGTTTGTGGCCTGCATTTCCATTTTCTTACCAGTGTCTTTTGAAAAACAAACATTTAAAATTTTGATGACATCTAATTTATCATTTTTTTTTCTTTCATGGTTTGTGCTTTCTGTAACATTTCTAAGAAATCTTTGCCTGACCTAAGCCCATGAACAATTTCTTTGATGTTTTGTTCTAGAGGCTTAATAGTTTTATCTCTTACATTTAACTCTATATTCCATTTAAAGACATTTTCTGTATATGGGTGAGGTTCATTTTTTCCCTACAGAGATCAAATTGATCCATCACTCCTTGTTAAAAAGACTATCCCTTCTCTTGACTTACATTTTATTGTTGTTTTAATGCTGTATTTCTCTTAATACAATGAGACATTGTTATTATTCTTTTATTCAGTCCACATTTATTTATTTTTAAAGATTTTATTTATTTGAGAGAGAGAGAGAAAGAGCTTGAACAGGGGAGAAGGGCAGAGGGAGAGGATCTCTCCCCACTGAGCACAGAGCCTGACTCGGGGCTTAATCTCAAGAGCCTGAGATCATGACCTGAGCTGAAATCAGGAGTCAGATGCTTAACTGACTGAGCCACCCAGGCGCCCCCAGTCCACATTTATTTAGATTTAGCTACATATTCTCCAATTTCCTCACTCTTCATCTTTTCTTGTATCTCAGATCTTCCATTTGTGATCATTTTCTTTCTTACTGAAGTATATCCTTTAGAATTCCCTTTAACAAGGGTCTACCAGTGGCAAGCTCTCTTTTGTTTGTCTGGAGTTTACTTCTCTTTCACTCACAGAAAATACCTCCTCTGAGTATAGAATTCTAGCAGTAGTCATGTCTTCAACACACGGAAGTTATCATTCCATTTTTGGTTTCCATGTTGCTGCTGAGAAGTCAGATTTCAGCCTCACAGCCACTCCTTTGAGGATGCCAGCTCTTTATTTCTCCTGTGGCTTTAAAACTCTTCTCTATGTCTTTGGTACGCATCTAGGTGTGGGTTTCTTCCTTCCTCTTCTCTTTCCTTCCTTCTTTCATTAGAAACATTTTAGATGACTCTGTTCTCTAACCTGTCTTTCGTATCTGTGTCTCTTTATCTTTGTGCTACACTTTCGATAATTTATTATTGTGGACAGAAGCTTTGTGTTCACCCCCACCCCCAATTCATATGTTTGGGGGTGGCTAGATTTGGGGATGCGGCCCTTAGGAAATAAAGTTAAGTGAAGTTGTAAAGGTGGGCGCTGATCTGATAGAATTAATGCCCTAACAAGGACACCAGAATCAGCTGGAGCCTTGCTCTTGGATTTCCCAGCCTCCAGAACTGTGAGAGAAGAAATTTCTGTTCTTTCAGCCACCCAGCCTGTGGTGCTTTGTTATGGCACATGAATACAATGACTATACTGAAATGGGTTTGTCCCTTATCCTATTGATGGATATTAGTCTTGTTACCAGCTATTGTCTATTATAAATAAGGCTTCAATAATGCCCTCGTACAAGTCTTTTTGTGAATATAGGTTTTCTTTCTTCTGGGTAAATACTTAGGAATAAAATCGCTGGCTGATAGAGTTGGTATATGTTTATACAAAACTGTGTTATGGACTGAATGTGCCCCCCTCTTCATATGTTGAAGCTCTACCCCTCATTGTGACGGTATTTAGAGACGGGGCCTTTGGGAGGTAATTAGGGTTAGATTAGGTCAGAAGGGTGAGGCCCTGTGATGGGATTAATGGCTTTATAAGAAGAGGAAGTGAGAGAGTTCTTCCCCCCACCTTCCTGCCCCACTGTGTCTATGCACCAAGGAAAGCTATGTAAGGACACAGCAAGAAGATAGGTAGTTGCAAGCCAGGGAGAGAGCTCCCACCAGGAACCAAGTCACCTGGCATCTTGATCTTACACTTTTAGCCTCCAGAATTGTGAGAAAATAAATGTCTGTGGCTTAAGCCACCCAGTTGGTGATATTTTGTTATGATAGCCCAAGCAGACAGAAACACTGTCAAACTGTTCCTCAGTGTGATTTTTATCATCTTAGGTCCTCCATGACTGCCACATGAGGTCTCCAACCGAGGCATGGCCATAGCACTTACCCAGAAGGAGCTGCTTTGAATTGGAACTCAGTTACTCGGCTTAGCAACATTTTCCAGAGATTTTGGGTTTGTTTACTGTAAGCAATCCAGAACCATCGGGTACGTGCTACTATAGCAAATACTCTCAGGTTTGGTTGCAGGAGACTGGCCATCGGTATCTTTGCAAGAAGATTTAACTAGTAATGGGAGAGAACGGATTGCAGATCTGCTGCTCACCCATTACTTCCCACTCACAAATACTTTGTCAAGAACAGCGAGAGCCAGGTGGTCAGAGGTAACAAGGCACGGTTTAAAGTTTGGGGCTGGGAATGTACAAGACGCACCTGGGATGCCTTCTCGAGTCAGAGAAGAAACAAAGCTGGAAAAGACTAATGGGTCATGTCAAAAGAACACAGGAGGCAACTCGAAAGGTCTTCCACTGGGAAAAGATAGAATAATTTAAGCACCAAAAAGAATAATGGTGGCAGTTATTTAAAAAACTAAACATACATTTATTTACCGTACTCGCCGGCAATTGCTCTCCTGGGCATTTTTCCCAGAGAACTAAAACTGTATGTCTCCCACAAAAACCTACATACATCAGAGTTCATAGCAAATTTATTTGTAACAGCCCCAAACTGGAAGCAACCCAAATGTCCCTCAATATGTGAATGGCTAAACAAACAGGTATACCCATACCATGGAATATTACTCAGCAATACAAATTGATACATGCAACAACTTGTGTGGATTTTAAAAACATTATGTTGAGTGAAAAAAATAGTTGCAAAGGGTCACACATTGCATGATTTCACTTATATAACATTCTCAAAATGACAAAATTATAGGGGTGGAAAACAGAGTGGTTGCTAAGGGGTAGTGACGGTGCATGGGGGGGTGTGTAACTATAAGGGGTAGCGCGAGGGAGCTCTTTGTGATGGTGGAAGAGTTCTGCATTTTGATTGTGGTGGTGGTTACACAAATCCACATGTGATAAAATGTCACAGAACTACACACACAGCACCGATGTTCAATTCCTGCTTTTGATGTTGTTCTATAATCATGTAAGATATAAGTCTAGGTAATGGGTATACTGGCCTCTTGAGTTTATAATGATTAAGAACCAAAACAAAAGACAAATCCTCAATAGTCATCACTGGAAGTTATCAGGGCATCTGATTTATTCTGTTTTTTCTAAAGCAAAAATAATCCAAGCATTTATCCTGCCTTTCCTCTTATATTTCAATTATATTTCAAGGTAGCCAAATTGTTCATGAGGGAAAGATTTTCTTTCTAGACAAATTCCAGCTTACACATCTAGAAGGAATTAGGAAATTAGAAAAAAATCATTTTGCAATCCCTAATGAAGCAATCAGTATAGGCAACAGTAATCAATATATAAAATACTAAGTGAAACTTCGAGTGGACTCTTATAGTGGCTACATCAGCCTGGCAACACTTGAACCCCGTGATCAATCTCAATTCTTAATTTCACCAAATGTGGGACAAAGGACCATCTTAGTCTGTTTGAGCTGCTGTAACAAAATACCATAGACTAGGTAGTTCAAACAACAGACGTTTGTTTCTCACAGTTCTGGAGGCTGAGAAGTCCATGATCAAGGTGCTGGCAGATTTGATGTCTGGTGAAGGCTCTCTTCCTGGCTTGTAGAAGGCCACGCCACTGTGTTTGTCTTCTACCAGGAATATAAACTCCCGCGGAGCAGGGATTTGTCTATTTGGTTCCATGATAATGCTGATGCATAAAGAGTACCTGGTAAAAGAATATACATGACAAATATTTAATTTCAGAACACATTGTCATACATTTTAGATCAAACACCTGTGTTTGCGAGATCCGTCTCCGGCCAGAATGTTAGTGGGCTTCCAATTTAACATCATCGTGGGTGCGATTTTATGTTCCAAGATCAATGTGCTGTTTGGTGTGCTTCTCTTTCTATAAGCACTATCTTGACACTAGTGATGGGCCCTGGGAAGATTTGTTTGTACATGGTCTCGTTATTATTTCTATTTCAAATGACTGTTTCAGAAAATACTACTGCCTCCGGGGCAGGTGGCAGATGGCTGAGTGGGCCTAGCTGAGGTTCACGAGGTCCAGCCTAGGTCAGCATAACCGTCCAAGCAACCCGAGGACCGGTGAGGAGTAATACACACAATTCCATTTGGAATTGGTTGGCCATACCACACTTGTGAAGTGATAGATGGTGCAAGCAGAAAACAATCTTTGCCACTCACTCTGTGAATTATTTCTGGCTCTTGGATAAAAACCCAAGTTTGGGAAAGGGGCTGGAGGGAGTTCCCATTTATGCTCATGTTCACATAAGAGACCGCCAGTCACTTTCAATCGGAAGAACTGTTACGATTTCAAATTCACTTCTTTATGGCTTAGGTGAAGCTGTCTTGATCTCAGCGTGACTTGGTTTACATGTGGGTGGCCATGTCAAAAGGATGTCACCAAAGCCGCCGTGCTGAGTGTTTGTAGGTAGGAAACCCTTAATACTAAGAATTGGTGAAGACTTACCAAGAGTGTTCTGTCTGGGCAAGGCTACTCTTTGCTGATCTAAAGAGCTCTCTGAAGACCTTGGGACATTAGCTCCCGCTGTGGCGAGGCTCCTCCTCGCTGGCAGTGCTGCGAACCGTGCAGCAGCCCCACGAAGGGGAGCCTCTACCCCACCAACGCCAGTGCCTCGGCTCTGCTGGCATTGTGCTCTAGCAACAAGACGCTTGCAGTCTGTGTGGGCGGCTGGATGTCGGCTGTTGGTTGGCTCAGCCGACTCTTCTGAGAACCAGCTTGTGGAAAGGTACACCTCAATTAAATTTGGACTTTCTTTCTTTCATCTCCCCTTTGCCTGGAACAGTAGTGTAATTAATCTACCGCTGGTTTAGAGTATGTTATTTCTTTATTGGCTCATGAAGAGACATTATCCTGGATGCTACTGGCTTGTGACATATTATTATTATAAATTCTAATTCCCACAGTGAACTTTCCTTAAATAAATTATTGGCAAAGACAATCTCAGTCTCTGAGCCTAATTTGCCATGAATGAAACAGGAACCATCTCTGTTGAGTAATTAGAATGTCCGAGCCAATATAATAATCCAAATGTCAAACTTTATTAAGGATAAAAGCTTCTTCTCTCTCCTGGCTGAGAACTGTGTTGGGTCTTGATGCCTGAGGTGAGGGGGGAGGATGTGGTTAGATTCTTGGTCTCCTTGCTCGGCCTCCTGCCTCGGCTCATCAGGGAGGTAGACTGAGTGGGAAAACAAAGATGTACATGGCAGGGGCAGTCCCGTTCTCACATCAGTGCTCATTGGTCCTGGAGGCTTTCCAGCCCGGCTTTTTAGCCATTCTCCCACCAGGAACCTCCAACACAATCCCCATTATGTGTGCAATACCTTCTATTTTTAAAAATACATTTTCATACATAACATAAAGCAGAAAAGTAAATCAAATCCTAAGCTTCGTGACACATTTTCACAAGGTGAACACACTTGTACGGCCACCCCCCAGCCAAGAATTGGAAACCCTAGGAGGGTCCCAGAAGCTCCTTCCATTCCCCTTACTACCCACTCTCATCTCCTACTCTAACTTCTAACCCCAGAGTTAAACAATTCAGATTGTTGCCTTTGATAAACTGGTTGGCTTTTTCAAGGACAGAATGTCCTCTGCTAGCTCTCAGCTAATCAGTTTACCCCAAAATATGCAAACAAAATTCGCTATTCCCAGACTGATACAACTTGGTGCTGCTACCTTTGTTCCTTGACTCAGTCTCCGCCTCCTCAATTTACATGTGAGCAATCAATGATATGCAAGGTCACTGAACAGTGAGCAAAGGAATATCTGAGTCAGTCTTTGATAAACAACTCCTCCCAGAGAGCTTAAGTAATGAGGTAACATATTAAATGTAGGGGGAGAGGGCCTTGAAAAATGATTACTTCTTTAACTATAAAGATGAATAATTCTTAATGAATCTAGAGGCACAGAGTTCTTATGTTTCTTTAAAATTTCCAAGCATTTAGGGAAATTTAATTCATTTCTTAAATAACATGAGATCAATAAAATATTCTCTATTATCTTCACTTATGCCAGAAATCATGTGAAGCATGAATTGTTAAATTCCTTTTAAATGTTATAATCAGTTACATAAAAATTGATCTGGCTTAACAAGGATCTATCCTTAGTTTCAACATTTCTTAGGATTTTGTAACAAAGAGAGGAATAAAAAGTGATACAAAACAGGACATCATCATTTGTTGCAGACGCTGTTAGGTTCAAAACTCGATCTCACTTTAAGAATGTTCTTAATGGACCAATGTGTAAGCCGAACAGTCACAGTCGGTATCAAATTGCATTTTGTCCTTCCTCACTGCCTGAGGGGATCTTTCGGCAAATTCTATTTCAGTCAAAGCACTACCGAGGGGAAGAAAAATGTTACCATTGGCCTTCTACTCCTTGTGTCAGTTTGTATTCTTCAAACTTAATCTTTCTCTAGATATCTATCCATTTCTCTACTCCCAACAAGATTTCTCAAATTTCTCTTCTGTTAAGTTCCCAATAAACACACCTGAAAAGCCCTGAAGAAAAGCAACAGAGGCAAAAATTATCCTCCAAATCAGTTCATACGATTCATCAAAACTAACTCCTTGAAATACATATAAACACAACATAGACAATGCTACCTCTATTATGTACATAACATCTTTTTTCTTTATCAATATAAAAATTTTAGCATTTAAAATAATTTAAAAGTGAAAATCTATATTTTCTTCTACCCTATTCAAATAAATAATTTTATATACTAGCATTGCTTTCCCTGAAAAAAAATATTTTCAGAGCTTTGGGGTACATCTGATATGTGAATTACAAATTTTTGTCCATCTTTGAGGGTTACAAGGGCTTCTTGTCCCACAGGAAGGCTGAGTTTGACCGTGGTTTCCGCGGCCTTGTCCTCCAATAATACCTGGATGAGCTGCAAGGGGGAAATGTTGAAAAGGCAAAGACAGAAAGAGAAGTTATTGCCTGTTGCAGGACCCGCCACTTGTATTCTTCTACCATGCCCTCGCCCCACCTTGTTCATCAACCGGAAGCTCGCGCCTTTATTTATTGCTACTATGGGAGATTCTAATTTCTTTGAGGAATGCTGAGGGCCTGGTGAGCACTTCAGGAAAGAATCTCAACCCTGGGATGGTACAAGTGAGAGGGCCTATGGGGGTGGGGGTGAGGCGGGTGGACTCTCTTTAGGACGAGGAATGGGCCTGCTATTGTTTGTGAGGAGCTAAGATCAAACCAACACTCTTCCATTAAAGACACAGGAGAGTGTGGGTCCATTGTGAAAATCAAGAAGGAACCTGTGAAATGTCTAAGGGGCTCCATGTGGCTGCAATGCTCATCGTTTTGGCTGCCTTCCAGATGGATACCAATCCCTGCATACTTGGCTCAGATTCCCACATAGACTCTCCCTCCACCATCCATCAAATATACCAGTAGATAAGGGGCTGGGCAGGGGGAGAACCATGAAAACAGTCATTGGTTAAATTGATACTCGGTTGGGTATTAATAGATTTGAGAGATTCACAGATTCTGATGTTAGCTTAGTGCCTGTTCTCCGATAAGCCATCTAACTTGCCTGAGCAAGGCTTCCTATCAGAGAAACAAGGATACTATGCCTTCCTTCCTTTAGCTCCAACGGTACTTGGAATATTGGCAAATCCTTGGACATGATTACTTTCAAACTGATAGAGACGTATTTTCTTGGTCTGGTTTCATCGATAATCCCCTCCTCTCCCCCATAACTGAATATATTTTGACAAGGATGTACACAAGACAACTTCAAATGAAAGGTTAGTGAAAGTATTTCTCACTCTTTCTCCCTAAATTTGACAATAACTATCACCACCCAACAAGAGGATGTTTATCTTCTCTATCAAAAAATCGTCTTTGCCTTTGTCCTATAGCTAAAGAGTCACTTGTTTTGAAATATTTCTGCCATGCTTTAATCCTTGAGTGCATGCTCTAAAGTGAAAAACGTATGTTTTTATTTATTTTTATTTTTTATTTCTAAATACTTTTAAAAGTGATCTCTACACCCAGTGTGGGGCTCAAACTCACAACCCCAAGATCAACAGTCACGTGCTCTACCGACTGAACAAGCCAGCTGCCCCCTATGTGGTATGTTTTTATAAAGAATATTCTTTATTTAATATCTGTGACTTTTTTACTTTATTCTTAAACACTGCTGGGCACCTTCCTATCTTGAACGTTGCTGGAGTGTAGAACGGTGACAGATGGAAATGGCAGTCCAGAATGCTGACTCTGGATGTTATCATAGGTGCAGGGCAGCACTAAATTGTTCAAAGAATGAGGAAGCCACAGATGTGCAGCTGGATGGGGTGTTAACTCGTGACAGACGAATGCAGATGGGACACAGAGGGTGCGCTTTTTTGTTGATGAGGCGTGCAAATGCTGAATAATGAACGCAATAAAAATTAGATGAGCGTAACTTTTTGGTGTTAGAGTGTTTAAGTCGTTATAGCTCATTCAGCAGACATGCAAAAACAGAAGCAGGTTTAATTAATCTCTAATGCATATTACCTTGGGTTATCTGACATTCATCTGCCTGTATTGCTTTATTATGTAGCTCAATTAAGTATTTAATGTCTTTATTGTTTCCACCAGTTAAATATAGGTCAAACCCCACTGCAATGAACTTCGGAGTTGCTGGGGATTGGGTGGAGTGTCATGGAAAGCCGCTCAGACTAGGTTTCTTTGGAGAAATAATAATGATGACTAATGGTTATGGGTACTTACTGTGCTCCAAGAATTTTGCAATGACATTGACTTATTTAAACTTCATAACACCCCTATGGACTTAGATATTATTACTCCCATTTTGTAGATGAGGAAACCGAGGAAGAGATAAATTAAGCAACCGGCTCAAGGTTCTCAGCTAAGAAGTGGAAGATGGGGCATTTGAGCCCAGGAAGTTATATACTAGAATTCCTCACTTATGTTCCCAAATCATCAGACTTGAAGGTATTTTTAATTTATTCCTAAATCACTGCTTTTGGAATTAGACCACATGGTAGCATTTTCTGGGGAGAGAGAGGGTGCTAGGAAGGGACAGTTTTGCAAGGAGATCTAAGAAAGTTTGCATCCCTGCTCTGTCAATTACTAGCGAGGTGACCTTGGGAACATTACTCGACCCCTCATGAGCCTCAGTTATGCTATCTGTGAAATGGGGGCAATGATGGTACATCACATTGGGTTGTTGAAATGATACATTTAAATGCCCAGCACAAGATGCTGACAGTGTCTGTTCTCCACCAGCTTCCAGCTGTGGCCAAAGAAGTAAAAGTTCACTCTCGGTTACCTTGGTGACCAAGAGGCATGTCAAATTGTCTACAGTCCTAGCTCTCCCCCCGGCCAGTGAGCCGAGAGATGTACACACTTGAAACTGGGTGTCCTGCACAATTGCTTGTCCTGTCAGGGTTCCACAGAATGCTCCCAAGTTGTACTCTGTTGGGCCCCTTACTGGCCAGCCCTTGCTGGATCCTGTTGCCAGGACAGGGTACACTGTCCAGAGGGCCAGGGTGCAAGGAGAGGCATTCCCCTGGGCACAGCCTGGCCAACTGGGTCCAACTGGGCCTTCTCTCTGCCAACAGCCCTGCAATACCAGCTTGTGAGTGATGCCCGAACTGTCCCCAGCTGTCGGTCTCCTAAGGAGGCCCAGCTCTCCTGCCCCTGCCATCAGGGGTCCCTGATTTGAGGCCAATATGTCACTATGTCCCTATTTCATGCCTATCTGTCCTGTCTGCTTCACATACACACTCTCAGAGGGGGTGAGTGTCTTATCTACGGACACACGTCTGAACCCACTCCACCAACAGCATCACAGGCAGCTGGGTATAGGAACTCACTACTGCAAGGTAAGAGAAGAAAGACCGGAGACAGAGAATTCGCAGACCTGAGAAGCATTTCTTTCGCTCCTGCTCATATTATTTTTGTCTAGTATGGTGTTCCATCCAAGTAGCACCCAAGTAGGCTTCTCTCGGGGCGCCTGGGTGGCTCAGTAGGTTGAGCGTCCAACTCTCGGTTTCAGCTCGGGTCATGATCTTAGGGTCCTGGGATTGAGCCCCATGTGGAGCTCCCCGATCAGCGGGTAGTGTGCTTGTGGATTCTCTCCTTCCCTTTCTGCCCCTCCCCCTGCTCATACTCTCTTTCTAAAAATAAATAAATAATCTTTATATTAAAAAATTAACAGGGTTCTTTCTACTCTGGAGTACTTGCAGTGAGGGTTTGTTCAGGAAGGAAGGGTCCCTGGGAGGTTCTGGTTATTGTGAGGATTGTAGGGCATGGAGTGTTTCAGGCTGTGACTCATTTCCATGATCAAGCCCACTGTTAACTCAAGTGAAGGGCAACACCTCTGCCTGGGTCCTCTACTCAATTCAACTCCTCATCTTCTCAAAAGAGGAAGGAACTTGAGGGTGCAAAAGAAATACTATGCAAAGTGGATAAACTTCCAAACATATGTGTATAGAAGTGTACAGAAGTTTTAGAAATTAGTACAAGGCAATTTTTTTTTTTTTTAACACCAGGTACCCCCGCTTCCTCGGTCAACAAAGGAGTTTCGGTTGCTTGTTCTATTGGTTTGGCTTCTCTTTCTGACACTCAGAGAGGGCCCCCTCTCTGACCTCTGCAACCTGTGTCCTAGTCTCCTGGGGCCATGGATCAGCGTGCACGTCAGCATCTCTGAGCCTCAGTTACCTCAGCCATGGCATGAAAATGATAAGAGCAGATACTCTGCAGGATTGTATGGCTTTGAGATAATGCATATAAAGGGTGTATAGTAGGTGTTAGATAAATAGCAATTCTTTTTTTTTTTTTTTTTTTGAGGTGGGGGAAGAGGCAGAGAGAATCTTATTTGTTTTAGAAGAGGAAGGGGCAGACAGAGAGAGAATCTTAAGCAGGCTCCACACCGGGCATGGAACCGGACACGGGGCTCTATTTCACGACCCTGAGATTATGTCCTGAGCTGAAATCAAGTCGGTCGCTTAACCAACTGAGCCCCGGCAATTCTTATTTTTTATCTTTCAGGATGCACCCCAATTCCATCTTTTCAAAATCCGAAACACCAGAGGTGTTTTCAGTGCTTCTCCCTTAGTTTAGTTAGCTCAGTTAGTCTAACCACGCCTGGTAAGCTGTGGGAAGGCAAGACCCAGGCCATCCAAATATCCACACCTCTGAGAGTGCCAGGTACCTACCTATCTATGTACCACGAACCTGAACTGACCAGTGATCAACCGATAAGCTACTATAATCACCTCTGGCAGAAAGCTCCCAAAGCAAAGACCAATCTAGAACTGTGTATTGTTGTTTGGACAAAGTGATCTCTATGGGTTTCCTAACCATGTGATACTTCCTACTTCCTTTGCAAAGACTAGAAGACGGGGCCCCTGTGTCTGTACCTTATTGCCGGTGTCAGCGTCCACCAGGAAGCCCAGGACCCTGAGAACCACACTGCTCACACCCATGGGGCATCGGCTCTGGCCCATATGTTTCAGGGTCACCCTGTGCGAATCCACACTTGGGCCTTCATACTCCTGAGTTGGTGAAGAATCTGGAGGGTGGAAAGGCGCCTGGTCTGGCTGGACAAGAGACTGGTCATCTGGTAGCATTTCCTTGAGATTTCCCACGTCGTCGTCCTCCTCTTCCTCTTCTATGCATGACTGAAGTAGATGAGCCACAAATTCCAAAAGCAGCAAATGAAACAGATGCCAGGAGCCTACATTGGAATAACAGCCTCAAATGAATAATTAGATAGACAGATGGACAAATACACAGATCACTGTGGAACTACCGACTTCTCTGGGGCTTTTAACTTCTGTGTACTGGGGCCTTCTCACTCCTATAGCAGATCCTGGGGGGTCCCGGGCAGGCATTCTGTACCCGTGAACCCCAGCAAGGTGCCTTTTGGACAGAAAGCACAGACAGCTAAACAGCCTGAGCCATGAGAAGGAACTTAGAGCCCATCTACAGTGAGGTGGGAGAAAAGCAAAAACTACAGAGAAAGAAGTGCTGCTCCCAGAGCTGGAGAATGTGCCCCTCAGCGCCCCCCCCCCACCCCGGGGTTGGCACACAGGGCAGTAAGGGACAGGCTGGGGGGATGTAGAGGCAGAGTATGGGAGGGAGCAAGCTACCCATCGGAGGCTGGAAACGTAGCGTTGCCTTTCCTGTTGCAGTCTCCCNCACCCCGGGGTTGGCACACAGGGCAGTAAGGGACAGGCTGGGGGGATGTAGAGGCAGAGTATGGGAGGGAGCAAGCTACCCATCGGAGGCTGGAAACGTAGCGTTGCCTTTCCTGTTGCAGTCTCCTGAGGAGGTAGGTGGGGGAAGGGAGGCTGGCGGGCCTGCTAGGGCTGCCATCAGGGAGATGTGTAGGGGGAGCCAGGAGGGCGTGCGACTCAGCTGAACATTCCAAATCCCAAAGTCTTTGGTCTTCCAGGAAAGAAGGATAATTAATGTTCAGCTGAAAAGCAAGGCAGGGTTGGGGGGAGGGGGATCTGGCTTATTGCTATCATTAAAAGATACTTTTTTTTTTTTTAAAGATTTTATTTATTTATTCGACAGAGATAGAGACAGCCAGCGAGAGAGGGAACACAAGCAGGGGGAGNCATTCCAAATCCCAAAGTCTTTGGTCTTCCAGGAAAGAAGGATAATTAATGTTCAGCTGAAAAGCAAAGCAGGGTTGGGGGGAGGGGGATCTGGCTTATTGCTATCATTAAGATACTTTTTTAATGAAGGCAAAACCACGGCTCTCTACAGATACAAAATGATCATGTGTCAAAGATCTCACCAAGTCATTTATTAGAGGAAGTTTGTAAAATGTTGCCCACTGGTTCAAAGGAGAATTCCAAGCACTGAACAGGTATAGAATTTACACAAAGATGCCCCATAGATCTGTCCTCAGGGCAGTAATCAATAGCACCCACCTGACACTGTTAGTTTGCATTTCCCTGGGGGAGGGTCATTTGCATTATTACTGATACAATTTAGAGTGGTGTAAAAGAACAAGCACAATGGAAGGTGGAAGTTAACTCAGAACGTGTGCTGAACCTTCTGTGTACTTCAAAGCCTTCTGTCCATTTCCAGCAAACTTCTGTCCATTTCAAAGCCTTATACAATGTTTGTTTTTCCTTGATGGATCCGGGTGGGATGGAATGGCCTGACCCGGTCTGCAGTAAGCCTGACCAACAACCCCTGGCCCATTTAACCGTATGAAGGGGAAAAACCAGTGTAAATACCTTTCGGATATCATACGGAGGTCCAAAGAGGGTGTGTGGTGGGGTAGGGGCCACAGCTTCAGAGCTGGTTTCTTATCATGGGCTCAGCACAGGAGCTCCTCTCCATCACTTCGCTCTGGGAGAGCATCAGCATAAAGCAGAGTCATTTTGGACTTCATTAGAGGGGAGAGTCTCATTACCAGTGGGTGTCACCTACATGGCAGCCTACAGCAGCCTCCCTCAGAAGAGTTTCAGAGTGTTGGCAAAACTGGTCTACGATAAAGCTTGTCTTCTCTTCCTCGTTTCATCTACACACGGTGAGGGCATCTGCCACTCTCTGGAGCAGGGATTCTTCCCCCAGATGAGTTTGTAAGCTCACAGGGGTGGAGATTTTGTCTTTTCACTGCTGTTATGCCCACTGCCCAGGAAGGTGCCTGGGACTTTGCAGGGACACAATAAATATCCATGGGAATGGATGATCCTTTCCGTGGGGCTCAGTGGTGAACTTCCCTTCCTACAGTTCTGTGCCGCATCTTTGCCACAGACGGGACAGATGGGACCTTTCCTGACAGAGAAACACCACCTACTGGACCAGGTAGTTTGCAGTGGATGCTACCTCACTCTTTCCACTATCTGCATACAATGGTGACTGTATCAATTCTTATTCATGAAATTTAAACTTGGGTGCCCCAGAGAACCCATTTTGTCCCCATCTCAGTTGGCTCCCTGGGTGCTTTTCTAAAAACACCCAAGTACACAATTCAAAAACAAGGCGAAGCCTCTTATGCATCCAGCCATGATGGAAGGGGAAAGGGAACCTTGGTTCAAGTGTTTGATGGACTATCATGTTGCCATTAAAAAACAATTATTATGGCTTTCTATGTCTATGTTGTATTTTGCAAAAAATGTGACAAGAGGGGCGCCTGGGTGGCTCAGTCAGTTGAATATCTGCCTTTGGCTCAGGTCATGATCCCAGGGTCCTGGGATTGACCCCGCATCGGGCTCCCTGCTCAGCGGGGACCCTGCTTCTCTCTTTCCCTCTGCCCCTCCTCCCTGCTTGTGCTCTCTCCCCCTCTCATAAAAATAAATAAATAAAATCTTTAAAAAAAAAAAAAGTGAAAAGAAGGTGACTGGATT
The DNA here is from genome assembly GCF_002007445.2 of Ailuropoda melanoleuca. Lineage (NCBI taxonomy): Eukaryota > Metazoa > Chordata > Mammalia > Carnivora > Ursidae > Ailuropoda > Ailuropoda melanoleuca. The sequence continues at coordinate 65,491,431 of NC_048221.1, read as the reverse complement.
CTATGTAGAACACAAAAAATACCCATGCTGCAATAACAGTTTTAAATACAAAATGATTTGTAGTCTCTGACTTACCAAAACTATCTCTGTGGCAGAGGGTCATGGCTCTGCTCACGGCAGTGAGAAGGAAATTCCATCTCAGCTGGAAGCTGGCAGCCAATCTGATAAACTCTTCTTTGCTTCTGCTTGGCTATCCCATTTTTGTGAGAGAAAAAATGCTGAGGGTTATGACAAAATCAGGAAGATCGTGCACACAGTTGCCACACACACATGCTCCCAAGCAGCCGGGAGAGAAGAGGAAGAAGAGACGATAAGGCAGCAAGGGAGGCAGAGGCACACTGGCCTATTTCTGGTCTCTCAGCATCTCCCGTGGAGATGATTCCAGGGCAGAACCCTTTGAAGTTGGTGCAGAGAAGGAAAGAGGTGGGAAACTGGCCTTCATTTTTTGTTTTGATCCCACACAATTTTTCGAAAGCGGTCATTTGTGACCGCGGGCAGCCTTGCTGGGCCCACGTGGCAGTCGCCACGGAGAGAGCTGCTGGCGGCTGTGTGCTTGCCAAGTCCGAGCGCGTGCGAAGGCGGCACACGACCCCATACTAATGAAAGTAACGGCGCTGACTTTGGAAAGTACAAAGCTGGCCACTGCACCATGGGCATGACCTGAGGCCTGGAAGGTTCCACCCGGGCGTCCAGCGGAGCCCAGGCCCACGGACAGCTGAGTAGCATTAAACTGGGTACCAGTGAGATGCCCCCACATGCAGGCTGCCAGACTCCATCTAGACTGAGAGTCTCCTTGGGGCTCCTACGAGTCTTGCGGGCATGTGTTGGAATGAATGCCCCTGCAGCCCTCCTAAGTCTCATGGTGTCTGTGGACCACACACAGGGCTCGACCACAAGTCTCTGCGGAGGAGATGCTGGGACTGGCTAGAAAGGAGTGCGTACCCTTTTCCATCTCTGCTGCTCCTCCCTCTGCCCACTGTGAGTGCCCCGGGGCTCGGGGAGGGGGTGAACCCCATCCAGGAGCAGCACCCTCCCCCTGTGGGCTCCTGGCCCCTGGGTTCGTGCTTCTGATCACCTAACACAGGGCACCCGGGAGGAGCCCCGCTCAACACACACAGGGATACTTTTGAAAAGCATCGAGAGAAGTTGCCTTGGGTGACCAGCACTCAGCACAAACGTTTAACCATAAACCCTGAACGCTGTGGTGCATTCCTCTGCTCGCCACCCACGAGGCATACAGGCTTCTGTGTTCAGAAACTGTCGCTGGGCCGGAGCCACCCGAGAACCGGGAGAGAGAATGCGTGACACAGCGGACCGTCTTCCTCTGATAGCGCGCTGCCAGATGCTAGCCACTGAAGCCATTAGTCATCCCCGACATGCCTCAGGGCTTACATTTTCACAGTCTGAGTATTTTATTGACAATAGCCTGTTTTTTATCAGCCAAGCTGTTGCACAAAAACAAGCCCTTCAAAGGCACTGTTACAAAAATACCATTTTTCTAACATGCCTCATTTGTGAAGGCTGAAGATATGGGGGTGGGGTCTTGGGAAATACAGAGTGTTACATGGTCTAAAATAGGGTGAGCCTCTTCGAGGCAGGATTGGTACTACTGGTCTCAGGAGGCTCATCTTGGTTAAAGTCAGAGGTGGAGTGAATACCCAAAACAAAGAACAGAGGCTTGAAAGCTTCTATGGGTGAAGCTGTCAAATGAACACATGTCCCCACAGCACTGCAACCCTAGACAGGCTTACCACTGTTACAGACAGGCTTTGCCAAAGCCCAACGAGGAGAAATAAAAGCCATACGGAATCTGGAATGGTTATCACCCAGAAGCAAAGAATGGAAACAGACACCTGACAAGGGTTGGAATTGACTTTCCTTCCTGAAAACTTTTCTGGTTCATCTTTATGAGGTGTGTGACCCTACTGCCACCTGCAGTCTTTGTGGCCTTAGGTATTACCTGTGCCCTTTCTCTTTGATGGGGAGGACAGGCACACAGACAAGAACAGGTGGCACAGGAAGGGGGAGAGAAAGAAATGTGACTGGAGGCTTAACAGAGAAAGCCCCAAGTCGAGCTCCCGGCCTAGGCTCTCCAAGCCTTTGCTCTCTGCTCCAGGGACGTCTGCTTCTTCTGTAAATAGGTCCTCCATTTTTCCATATGCTCCTTCTGCTCTTGCCAGTCTTGTGTGGACATTGTTCGCTTTCTTAGTTTGCTTTAATCCTACTCACCTTCTACATCTTGTTTAAATCCCGCCTCCCTCAACAAGGCCTTTCCTAACAGCCTCAGCCATCAGAGGACAATGCCTCAAGGCGGGGCAGCCCTGGGCTGTCTTGTTTAGGTCTAGGTTTTACTGCATAGCCCCCAGCTCCTCACCCACCACGCACATGGGCCCCTGCGCAGGGGTGCTGTGGCTTTCTCTGACAGTCCTCTCAGCTCTTACAGTGCAGCTACCGAGGCAGAGAAGGAGGACAACCAACCCAAAGTAACGCCCTATTCAAGTAACACCCAAGTTTCAAGTCGACCAGTAGGACCATCTGTATCCAAAACAATACATCTTTGATTTTGTAAAATCAAGCCTGACACTTGGATGGTTCTGCAAAATACCCAGACCAGCACTGTTCTCCCTAAATAGTCAAAATCCCTCTTCCTCCTAGACATTCTTGCTCGGTGCACACATACACTCATCCATGCTCACCTGCACGCACATGCTCACCCACCCTCACACGCACTCACCTGCATACCCATGTTCACCCCACGCGGTGCTCACTTGCACACACACTCAGCCATGCTCACCCACACACATGCTCTGCCACCTGATCACTCGCACTCAACTGCACATACACGCTCACTTGCACACTCACCTGAGCCCACACATGCTCACCCACAAACACACACCTGTATGTGCCAGCCTCTGATTCCTGCCTTGCTCCAGGATGGAGCGAGACACCACTTCCCTATCTTTAACACCCGCACCAGCCTTGACACGTCTCTGGCCAGAGAAAACTGTTTCATTTCATCAGGTCATGGGCACAGGTGCTAAAACACAGCTAGAATGATCAACAACCCCTTCTTCCCTTTAAAAAAAAAAATCATGGTTTTGTACCTGGAAGACAAATGTTTGGAGATTTGAAGACAGACAATTCAGGAATATGCTGAGATCTGTAGATGTTCCCAGCAAAGCAATCAAACTGCTTAAACCTGCAAACAAAAGAAATAAAAAGATTACGAGCAAAGTAGCAGGATTTTACTCTAGGTATTTGCACACTAGGTGACCTAGGGGACAACACTGGATTGTTATTTCAAAGGAATTCCCTGGGGTCTTGTACTCCTCTTGAACACAAAGGATGAATTCTAAAGCTGGACTTGTCACCTCTGTAGTCAACTAGTTAAGGTCTTGCCTCTGAGGAACTGCCTCTGTCACTTGTTGAAATGGAAAAAAATATTTTGAAATAATAACTACACCTTGTAATTATACAGAACCCAGCTACAGATGAGCTCATTGCATGATACAGACATGAGCTCACCTACCCTTGCCATTTTCACAAAAGGGGTAGTTTATTAATGTCATTTAAACTGATGGTGGACATCAAAGCCGATGAGGGATGTGTCTTGCCTGGGGTTATAAACTCAGTTAGTACAGACCTGAAGGGTAGAGCCCAAGCATATGTGACGTCCGGACTTGGGTCCTCACTTGCACAGGCAGCACCGAGCAAAGAACAGCCTTGGGCTCTCCCACCTTTTGGAATGCAGCTATGTACCAAGCAGAGTTTTAGAAAACCGAGTAGGTTGCCATGGCCCTGACTGAGGCTTGACCAGGTCTCATCTGGAGGATCCTCCAGGGACACCTCAACATTTGCCTGCTAGGCATCAGCAGTGGCGATCAGAATACTGTCTCCCTGCTGGCTCTTTGCCCTCTTGGAGGTTCTTCTATTCACAAGAATGCCAGTAGGAACACAGGCATACTGGGCAGGCATCTGGGGGAGAGGCCTCATGCCCTCCTGGGGCTCCCTGGGCTCTGCCTGGGGGTAAAAGCGGGATCTGGGCAATCACCTGGAGTTTGGGGGAGAGCCAGTAGCCTGGGAGGGGGGTCTTTTGGGCTCCTACTAATGAGCACTGCTTGTCCATATCTCTGAAGTTTGCTAGGTTAGGCCTTTACCTTCTCATTACTGGTTTGGGAGGGAAGGAGCTGGGATTTGGGACAGCCAGTCAACTGGGGCAGGGGTGAGCCACCAACAAGTATGGACCTATTTAAATATTTTAATAAGGGCTACCAAAGTCAGCCCCACTTCAAGGTCAAAGAAAGAGGCCAGGATAATTTGTGGCACATTTATGCACCACTGAATCCCTGTATTCATCTAGCTATGAAGTGTGAGACTGCTACCATGTGCCAGCACTATGTTGGGTGGACTGAGATGAAAAAGCCACAGCTGACACCTGAAGAAACCCACTGGTTCTGGGGAGGCAGCTCTGTGTGAGGTGAGCGTATCAGGACAGGGCCAGGCTCATGGAGGATGAGGCTACTAGACCTTCCTGGGCCATCCTGGCGGAGTGCGTGGAACACGCATGAATGGAGCACGGCCCCTCCTGACAACTGTCCTACAAAGGCCTAGAGATTCGCCTGTAGTCTGGGGGCGGAGGTCATATACCTCTGCAGTTCTCCTCCTGAAACGGCACCCAGGCTCTCCCCACTGGGTGAGGACAGCTCCTTCTCTCACTACTTTCACTTTCCAGAGATAGAACAGTGCTCTCAGCCTGCTTGCCAAGCTCTTTGTATAAGGGACATTTTTTCCCTTATACAAGGGCAGGAATATCCACATATTTACCATCACTTGGTAAGAGCATCATGGCTAAACTTCACCTTGTTAAAAGTAATACTTGGTGATGCTAATAATAGTGACAGCAGAATCTGGCAAGGCAGGGAGCTAACTCCATCCATTTCGGACAAAGTTAGAAAAGACACTGTTGAATCTGCATGTACAAGATCGATGCAGAAATGTTTTTTCCAAAGGAGACACTCCAGGTATTTCCAAAAAGAAGCAACAGCCACCCTCCTCCGTTCATTCATTCAACAGACGTATATTAGCACTGGTGGCCTGGCGCACCCTTCCTCACCCCTGCAGGAAGAGATGTGCGAGCAGATAAATGATAATATCAGAGTAAAGTAGGTCTACCTCTATTAAGAATTCATAAACTAGTGATGGTCACACCAGCCCCAAATATATCCCAAACGCTCCAATAACGCAAGGTGCAGAAGGAAGATTACATTTCCACTCCGTGTGTGTCTCCAGGTCACCGGCGCTACTTGGGTGACTCGGCAGGGCTTTCTTAGAGGTGTCCAAAGCGCCTCGATTGATGATCGCATGTAGCTCTGACTTCAAAACATTGACTCTCCTGTTATTTTTCAACACCGTTCTCATAGTCTAAAAATAATGGAGACGCATAATACTTCATTAAATCTTGTCCTTTTACTTTTGCCTAATCCCCCTCTCCAAACAACTAAGGTTTTTTTTTTTTTTTTTGAGGAGAAAGAGAAGTGGATTTGGGTATGATCCACTAAAACTGAATCCTAAATGACAACTGAAACCGAAATGTTCAAATTGCACACATCCTCAGACAGCCTTTCTGAAAATCACCATTCGGAGTGCTTCTGCTCGGAGGCAGACGTGGTCAGGGCTCTCGGGGCTCTGCGGCTCTTCCTCTCCAGGACTCTTATTCTCTGCCCTGCGCTCCGCGAGCCTGAACTACTCTAGAGAGAAGCACGGCGGCTCTGCCGGAAGCGCAGCAAGGAAAGCAGGGCTCTGCAGACGCCAGGGCCGGCCAGTTCCAGCGGGCGCTGTGGGCGCTCTGATGCTGTCCCTGTCCTTCCCTCGGGCCATGAATTCAGCCACTGGGAGGTGATTTCCTCAGCCATCCGACGGGGACAATCCAGTCCCCTCTGTTCTGGGGTCCGTGGGCTGAGCTGTGGGTCCTCAACACCAGCCCTAGGAAGGGGCACTGGAGCCACCTCCTCCATCTGACAGGGGAGGAGCCCGAGGGCACCTGGGGTGCTGAGTCAACTTTCTCAAAGCCATCGTGTTCAGAAAGAGAAGATTCAGAGCAAGGTGGCTCTAGAACCCGAGCTTGCCGCTTGGGCTGGGTTGGGATGAGGTTTTCTGCGGGAACATCACCAGTTGACGCAATCAGGAACAAGAAAGTGCTGGTGAACAGGATGGGCTGTGAGCACACAGACAGGAAACAACCCCGAGAAAGGTGAAGTTGAGAGAGAGTTTTGTGCAGGAAGGACAGAGACGGTGAAGAGGAGGGCCCAGCAGCGCTCCTCCTGAGCTGGGACTGATTTGGAACAGAGCAGCTGTCTAAGCGGTGTCCTGATCTGGTGTCCACCGGATTTCAGAACAGATTCCTGCGCGGCCTGCAACCTGGTATTACAGAATCTTTCTTTCAGCCCTTCTCTGTCTTCCTCTAACACTGAAGCTACATAAACAACCCAGGAGGGAAAAAGTCAGAGCTGAGAAACCTGGCAGGCCGAACGCAAGGAGTCCATGGGGCCACGCACAGGGTGAAGGGCTCTGTCTGTCTGTTCCAGGCTCTGCCACGATGCCCCTTCACCTCTGACACTGGCTGGCCCTGGTCAGCACTTGCATGGGGTCCTCCTCTGGAACTTCAGAATGTGGACCTACTTGTTCTGCTTTTTCTTCTGCAGGGAGAACCTTTCTGAGCAGAGGAGCAGTGGGGTGGGCTTCTAGCTGAGAGTTTTGGGAGCAGTACGCCTTCTCAGTTAGTGGCCAACAAGGTCCTCCTGTCTGCCCACTGCCCTCTAAGGGGATGGACAGGGCCTCCCTACAAAGGGAGTTACCACCTGCTCTTAGGACATAGTTGCAGCTTTCACTTTTTGCTTCAGGAAACTGCTTTGTTCCCTCCCGTCCTGTTGGCTGAAACCTACCTTTGCCATGTTGGAAAGGTATGTCTTCCTTCTTAGTCTTTTGACAAATACGGTAACTTCTGTTAAGAACAATACACATGGCCATTATTAATGTAGCTTTGAGGTTTTTTTAATAAAGATTTTTATTTATTTATTTGACAGAGACAGAGAAAGCACAAGCAGGGGCAGGGGCAGAGGGAGAGGGAGAAGCAGGCTTTCCACTGAGCAGGGAGCCCAATGTGGGGCTCGATCCCAGGACCCTGGGATCCATGACCTGAGCCGAAGGCAGATGCTTAACAGACTGAGCCACCCAGGCATTCCTGTAGCTTCACGTTCTTATGTACACAGTGGGGAAGAGGACCCACAGCACAGACATGAGGCCTATGCATTTGCTAGGAAGGTACAGCTGCCTAAACTGCCCTCCACACAGGGAGGCCTCCACACATCCTGGGCTTCCCACCACCCACTGACCCTTTCTCTAATGGCTAGGAGATGCTGGCAGGGGCCACTTGACAAAAACCATTCCCCCTGCCTCTCCGTGCCAGAATGTGATGTACTCCCAGCATCTGACATGCCTGCTAAAGGAGTTTAGGACTTTTGCTCAGGAAGCTTGAGATCCCCCAGCTTTGTCATCTCTACAGTGCTCTCCTTAACAACTGACCCAAGGAGGGGCACCCAGGGGGTTCAGTCAGTTGAGCGTCTGATTCTTGATTTCAGCTCAGGTCATGATCTCAGGGTCCTGGGATCAAGCCCCACATTGGGCTCTGTGCTCAATGAGGAGACTGCTTCAGGATTCTCTCTCTCCTTCTATCCCTCCCCTCATGCTTGCTCTCGCTCTCAAGTAAATAAATAAATATTTAAAATAGAAAAGTGACCCATGAAAAGGAAAGAGTGAAAAGAGGAAACATCAAGGGAGTGTGTGCATGCATTCATCTGACAAATATTTATGAGGGACACTCGTGCACTGTTTGCTCCATAAATGTGTGCTGGGTGTTCGCCGGATTGTTGGACAAAGGAGGGCAGCCTCTACCCTCTAGGGGCTCACCCTCTGAGGATGGGTCACCAGATGGGCAGATGCCTTCTCCACAGCAGGGTAAGGGCCCCTGGCAGTATGAGAGCCACCTGGGGAAGAAGGAAGGAAGGGGTGTGTGTGGGGTGCCAAGGGGAGGGAGAGGCCTGTTTGGAAGAAGGTGTCAGGTGTGACTTCATTTAGAATGTGCAAGTTAGGCGTTAGGGAGGGGTGAGGTCTTGGCAGGGGAGGGAGGTGGGGGTTAGGGATGGGGCTGGCAGTCTAGGCAGAGGCAGGAGCAGGAATAAGGGCCTTTTTGGAGATAACCCGTCTTGTGCTGCTGGGGAGCACCAGTGTGGGGACTCCCCAGAGGTTGGGGACAAGGATGAGGCCAAAGGCCAAGCTGTAAATGACTCTGCATGGTGAGTGAAGGCCCGGGGATCAACCAGGCAGCAGGGACCGTGGAAGGTTTTAATGGGTCAGATCACTGTGCAGACCCATCACTAGGGGTAGGTGGAAGTGTGACCGAGGGCGTGAGGCTGGTGGCAGGATGATCAACTAGGAAGCTCTGAAGTAGCCTCAGAGAGGGACAGAGGGAGACAGGCTTGAGGGCTGGAGCAGGGCTTTGTCTCCTCACTTCATGGACCCTCTGTCACAGCAAGTTCTAGACCTCACGTTCCCTGCAGCACCCTCTTTCTGCTGATTCTTGGCTGGCAGTCTCACGGCGCATGGTTCCTGCCCAGCCATGGGAGCATTTCCAGGCAGGTCACAGGGGGTCAAGATTCCCAGTGTGACTACTGAACACAGCAAGGGGTGCAGGGCTGGTGGGTTAAAATTAGATTTGGTCCTGTTCTGAGGGCACTGTAAGAGGACAGCAAAAGGCATACAAAGAAAGCAAGACTCAGCCCTGAGCAAGCTGGCCCAGGAGGAGGAGGGCCCAGTTTGGTGGGGGGGCATTGGAGGCAGCAACAGGCTGTGGTGGAAAACCTCACAGAGGCAGGAGGGGGAGGAAAGGTATTTCCAGAACCAAAAGCATGTCCCACAAACATGGGTGAGTTTTGGCTTTGTAAGCCATTGTGGGCCTTGAGCAGACAAGCAGCCTGGGGAAAGTAGTATACAGAGACTACCACCTGGCAGCAGGACGGAAGGGAACATGTTCTAGAAAGTGAATGGGGGAGACTGAGACCACAAAAGTGTGAATGCTGCAGTGGCCCAAGAGGTGTGAAATGCTTAAGGACATGGGAGGAATTTCTAAGAAGGGAGTTATATTCTTGGAAGCCTTGCTGGGAGCCCACACAGAGCACAAAGAGGCAAAGAATACTGGAGCCAGAGCCCTGGTCAGTCCTGCCTACAAGGCCACCAAGCCCAAGGATTGCAGACTGCCCTCAGAAGCTGGTTTGAGAAGGCACACATTAGCCACCGGCTGGATGCACTGCCAGCTTCTCCCCTGCCTGGACCATGGTCAGAGGCACGTTTTCTGCACCTCTAACCCCGTGGGCCTGCCAGAAGTCCATGTTAGTATTTATAAGGGGCAATCGGTGAAAGGGTGTGAATGGATCAGCACAAGGACCCAACACTGCGCTAAAGAAAATGCCAGCACGTCCGAACTGGTCAGGCCTGCGGACTGCAGTTTAGCACAGGAGGGAAGAGTTACCCGCAGCTGAGGTGTCCTGCCTCAGCGTGAAAGTTAGAGCCTTCATCTACTCTCACAGAATTTATTTTTTTTCATCGAAACCTACCTTTTACTTTGGAGATCTGTACAATGGCTGGAAAACGTTCCAAAGCATTAAGTAGCCACAGCTTAAATTTCTTACTGAATAACCGGACAGACTTCAGGTACTGGATAGAAAAATCTTCCAAAAAGTCATGAAGGAGAACATCCTCAATTCCCTACAACAGAATTGTCAAGATGTGGTGACAGCTGGCCAGGGTATGCATCCCCTAGTTATAAGTGGCCCCGCTCGGCTGTGCCACAAATACAGAGAGAACGCTACCACGCAGCCCTTGCCATTGCTCGATGTGCGGGGTGTGCAGCCAGAAGGGGATTTTTTTTCAAAGATCTTAAAATATTGATAATTGATTCAAAATTTTCAGAAACACTATTTCAGCCAAAAGTAGGTGGATCAAACCCACTATATAAGGGCTGAACCCAGCCTCCAGTTTTCAACCTTTGCGTTAAACACTTCTAGGCTAGATTGTTTCCTAAAAAATAATAAAGTAAGAGGTAAAGGTTCATGACCAGTTTAAGGAGAACCACAGAAATTATATGTAACTGATCCCCAAACAACAATGATCACTCCGGAAGTTGAGCATTTAAGAAAAGCAAGGAGGGGGCGCCTGGGTGGCACAGCGGTTAAGCGTCTGCCTTCGGCTCAGGGCGTGATCCCAGCGTTATGGGATCGAGCCCCACGTCAGGCTCCTCTGCTGTGAGCCTGCTTCTTCCTCTCCCACTCCCCTGCTTGTGTTCCCTCTCTCGCTGGCTGTCTCTATCTCTGTCGAATAAATAAATAAAATCTTTAAAAAAAAAAAAAAAAAAAAAAAAAAAAAAAAGCAAGGAGGAAACCCCCGCACTTATATTCCAAAGCAATTACTCCAATTACTCATTTTAAAGACTTCTTTTGTTGAAGTTACCAGGGAAAAAACTTTGACTCGGTGCAGGGCTAACTAATCACTGGAACCATCGGTCACCAGGGGTATTGGCTTTCTCTTTCCATAAGGTAACTCTTGCTGAATTTAAAAAGAAAATTTGAGTTTTAGGGAAAGATCAAAAGGCTCCATCAACACGGCTATTTACTCCTTAGAGGGCCTGAAGTCCACAGAGCCTGCAGAACAGGAGGGCTGCAGTTCTAACCCCAGCATCTGGTATCAGTTTCTGAAAAGGACACACACCAGCAAGGCAAACAAATGTCTTCCTACCTTGTACAGCTGCACGTCGTAGCATTTAAAGAGCTGGCACACATCGGGCAATGTCATAAGCATGACTGTGTCTTGCTGCAGAGATTTCCAGAAGGAAGTGAGCAAGTCCTCCACCTGATGAGGGAACAGAACATACCTCCAAAAACTCATTTTGTGCCTGGTGAGACTGATCCCCCCATTATAGACTTAATCAGCCTCAAATGATAATGGGATGAATTCAGTCTAGTTAATGTAAAGCTCAGCCTATCAGCTTTTCTAAGCTGTGTTTTGAAGGTGTTCTTTCTAGCATCAGTGAGCAACTGCCAGTTGGATGGGATGATGTGGAATGGTGTTTGCAGGAAGTTTTCTGGAAGGAAGGCTGTTTCTGACCACAAGGGGGCTCCTCTTGATTTGTAATAGGATGAGGATCTGGCCACAGGGCACAGACCACAGTTTGGAACAAATGTTCATTGACTGACTCCCTCAATTATTTGTTAGCTCAGAAGGACGTGTAACAATATGTAATCAAACAGGCCTCCTTGATAAGTTAGAATTCACTTCACCCAAGGACTGTGTGAGCCAAAGGGCACCAGTATCATTCTACACAGGAGCCGTCCTTAAAGGTTTCTACAGACACCTTTTGTTGTGGAACAAAATAGCAGCTTCCCTACTTTTCTTTATGCTTGTCCATGTTGACTCTTCAGACTGTATTATTGAACCAGATGGCCAATCTGAGATGCCAACTAATAAAGTCTCTTGCCTTTTTGGGATTTTTGCAGGCTCAAATATTTTGTGGCATTGAAATACGTGACACACGTCCTGCCAATGACTCCTTGCCAATAGCAAGGAGCTATTCCTGTGTATAGGCTGCAAGGAAGTTATGGCCAACTCTCAGAGTACCCGACGACGAGCCCGTGATTTGAAATCCTGTATCAGGGCATTAATTCTAGAGAAGACATCACCAAAGAGACCCATAGATATTGAACAAAAAATGTAATAGTGGGATGAGAAGGATTATTTAATCCTTTTACTGTCAGTTTGGTAACTTCGGAGCATGGCTCTTGGGGGTTGGTGGGTCTGAATGAGGCAGCAACCATGGGCTCAACTCTGCTAACTCCCTCACCACCCTTGTCCAAAGTCATCCAATCCTGCTGCACCTTCTTCAGAAATATTTCTCCAATTTGTCCATCTCTCTGATGTCATTGTCACTGCTCCAGACTTGACCCTTCCCCTCACTTCTCACCTTGACCATGACAAAACCTCCCCATTGCCCTCTGCTTCAATATGGCAATCTTGCATCACTGCTCCCCCACCACTTTCTCAATCAATCAGAATTCTTCACAGGGCTCGAGGCCCTTTCTAGCACAAGACTACTTTCCCACATCCCCTCTGGTTCTCTCCTTTCGAGAGATTAACATCTAGTCATAGTGAACTCTCTTCCATGTCATGCCTGAAAACATCCTGCTGCTCTTGCCTACACCACTGGTTCTACCCGGAACCCCTTCCCTACTGCACTTTTTTTTTTTTTAAGATTTTAATTTATTTATGCGACAGAGACAGAGATAGAGACAGCCAGCGAGAGAGGGAACACAAGCAGGGGGAGTGGGAGAGGAAGAAGCAGGCTCATAGCAGAGGAGCCTGATGTGGGGCTCGATCCCATAACGCCAGGATCACGCCCTGAGCCGAAGGCAGACGCTTAACCGCCGTGCCACCCAGGCGCCCCGCCCTACTGCACTTTTGAGTATATCTGAACCTCTGCTTTTCTACTGCAATCAACAGCATCATGGCTTACCCTTGGGAGACTCTCTAGCCATCTTTGTTACGCTTCCTCCTGGCACCCAGAACGATCTAATCAAGCTGTGATTCTAGAACTTGCCATATTGTATCATATTTATTGGCTTATATTGCTCCTTTTAGTAGCAGACTATAAGCTTCTTAAGCCTTATGAGAATACCTTCCTAGTTCCAGAAATGGCACTAGTCACAAGGTAAGAATTAAGTTAATGTTTGATGAGCAAATGAAGGGAAGGAGTGTATTAGATACTCAATGTGGATGGATATTTACAAAAGTTCATCAGTAGGACAGGGGCCATCCTGAAGACATCTTTGTCTCTCCTTCACTATAATGCTTTACACTGAATAAGTACTAAATGAACTCATGTTAAGTGAGTATTATCACTCCAAGTTGAAGTACTTAGAACACTAGGCATCAGAAAAGCTTTCATTTAAATGTGTGCTTGTTTCCCTGGATTTTCTATTGCAAAAGATAAACTTCAGAATGGTTAAAAGATTTGGTTGTTTTCCACAGCCAATTCTAGAATAAAACCCCATCGTTATAACACAGATGACCCTGCTTCAAAGTCTTGCTTCTTTTTCAGTTAGCATGTATCAATAAAATGGCTGTTTAGCATTACTGAAAATTCTAAGGTGAATAATATTACCAATACTTTATTCAAAATCAGCAGGAATTAGATCTTAAAAAATAGCTGAATTATATTTGAAGCATAAGGTTACATTAACACCTTGGAAAACTTCCAAATGATTAAACTGACTAAAAATATCACCTCAGATATCACCTCAATATCTATAAATGGCTGACTTCTAAGCACTACAGTGCAATGAATTACCACTCGACATCCCGAGGGGGTCTTTTCAAGTACAATGATTAATAATGAGTCACAAATACTTGTATTTTATAGATAAAACCCTACCTTCTCAAGTTCTTGGTTCCTCACGTTCTGTAAAATATCTTGGCAATAGTTGTAGTATTCATCGGCAAGAAAGGCCATCTAGGAAGGATACGGAAAATCTTTTCAGTCTTGAGGTCACTTCAAGAATGGACGGATCCTCAAAGACCTCTCTGAACCCATAGAGGCTGCTGCTTATGTTGCAGGCTGTTATGATAGCAGCTGGGCTCTGACGGTGCAGTTTATTCATGTGTAGCCATGCATAAACATTATTGGCCTAACATGGACATAGCTTCAGTTCTGATGTCATAACTCCAGGGTCTGTACCACCCACTAAAGAGGCCACCAATCTCTGACATCTTTCTCCCTAAACCCTTATTTCCCCCTTCATATTCCCCAGTCCCAGTTTCTAGAAAATCTGCCTATCTTTTCTCTGCTCTCTCATAGGGAAGCCCTCATTCTAGATGACAAAGTTGTCCCAGGTAGAGCCTTTCTATAGGAAGTGAGGGGAAGACCTGAATTTCCTGACGGCCACCAAACCCAGGAGGGAATATTGGTGCTCACGGGTCTGGGAGAAGGCAAATATTACTCCATCTGGTTCAAATGATCACAGGCAAACTAAGAAGGCATTTATTCCTCTAGGCATCAAAGGCGTGAAAGATTAGTTTCTCCCATGCGTGCAAGCCTACCATTTTGTAGGAATACTTCTTTGCCAGTTCTTGTTCCCAGAATGGACATCTCCTGAATTCAGACAAAGGGGATCCAATTGGGTCTGTCCTTATTGGTGAATGATTTTCACACTAGAAATCATATACACATGGATTATCTCTTGAAAATAAAATGCATTTTCTTGTATATAAGTCATGTAATAATCACATTGCTACCACAGGTTAATGTTCTATGTAACCTTTTATCCACACCTCTGGACATATTGATCCTAGTAACTTTTCCCCCTTATTTCATTCCAAATGATATTAACCTTCCCCTATATTCTATAAACTCTGGTCATCAGGAAGCAGTTACAACTGAATATATTACTCAAATGTGTCATTCTTGTGGTCATGTATTACAAGTGCTGTATAGTAACACGTGATAAAAATATTATCTATGAATAATTTAATACCACAAATACATTTATACAATCCTTGTCTATATAACTGTCCCTCCAAAATAAAACCATATCCTGTCTAGGTCATGATGCCTGTATTATAAAAACGGTTAGTTATATCAGAAATCTCAGGGCCTAACTACCAAGGAAAATGAAGAGCACAGACTTCAGAAGGACAAATTACAGAATGGTCAAACATTTCCATCAAGGAGGAAAAAGGTAACATGGCAGAAAGCTAATTCAACATTGCTTCCTGCTGTCCCCTTTGAGCAAGGGAAGGCAGGATCACTGCTGGTTGATTGCAGGACCTTGATTTTATTTTAAAGGATTTCTTCAAGATTTTCCAGAACGACTTTTGAATAATTTCCATTTCAATGGAGCAGATTGAAATCATTCCTAGGAGTTGGAAATTGAGCTTGTGAAGCCTGCCACATTGGATTGCAACACGCGTGAGAGTTTTCCTTCATTCCCTCTCCAACCCAGTGGCTTTTGCTCTGTGACAGTACAGTTCCGAGATCAGTATTTCATCCTTAGATCTTACATCCTCAGATCTTATCTACTTAGAGCCTCACTGAGTTACTCACTTGTATCTTGCTTAGTAGATTGTTTCTGCGGTTTGCAGTATGTTCCTGTCTACAAGCCACGTGATGGCACAGAGGCCTGCACCCAACCTTATGGATAGCAGTGGCACTCAGCTGCCACTCCACAAGGCACTGCACATAATCGAGAACAGGCACTGCCACCTTCCTCCTTCTCTCGTGCTCCCTTGTTATCAACCCATATCACAATGAGGATCAGAGGAGCTTAGCGTCATGGTTAACAGTCTTTTCAGTGTCCTAAAATCTGTACTACTTAACTCTGTGTAGTCCTGAACCCCCTTGAGAATCTGATGAAAGCAAGTGACCCTCTCCCTAGAGAAATGCACACTATGCGCTTAATACTGTGAAGATGCCAAGGTGAAACTCCCCTGAGTGATATTTTTGGAATAAATAGAGGCGTGGGTGTCTAAATACATAAAATAGCCTCACAGAAAAGTGACTGCTCACAGGATGTCATTTCCTGTGGGTGCGGTTTGGTTCCCACTGGGTTTGCGCTGGGTGCTATTCAACCGCCATTCCTCCTACTTTGGAACACTGGCTTTATTCAGAGTCATTGGATGGACAATCCTTGTAGTATGTGGGTGTAGGTCATCAAGAAGGATGGGGCTATTTCGTGGAGTTCACTGGCCTGGCCATCAATCTTCTATTAGAGAATCACTAAGGAATTATCCAGTCCAATTCTGGCTAGCTTCTCTTACCCACCGCATCTTACCCTAACTGCATCCATTTTCTCCATAGCACACCCTGACCTTATGCATCAATGCTCCTGAGGCCGATGTTGCTACGATCAAAGCCAGGGTTTCTCAAGTGTGGTCCTGAAACCATCTACATCAGAACCCCCAGGAGTGCTTGGGGTTCATATCCCCAGGGCCTAGTAGATCAGAGGAGGGCAGAAATCTGTCATTTAAATCAGCCTCTCAGGTGGGCCTTACACATGCTCAAGTTGAGAACCGCATTTCCAGGAAGACTGTTCTTTGTCTCACTGCAGAAATCTCTACATTTCAACATGGCAAAGACATCACAACTCTACCTGTTCAATGTACTATGTACTATCGTAATAAGGTACTATTGTATATTACATACTATTGTAGTAATGTAAGAAATCATTGCAAGGAGAATGCGAAAGTAATCAATTACTTAAAAAATAATAATAAAAAACAAAGTTATGTGTTCCTGGAGTTATTTCCTTCCAGACTCTTCCTGTGAAAAGAACTGATCTTTCAGGAAAAAAAATTGTTTTAAAATCACAAATGGAAATCTTTTTTTGCAATATAAACAATCAGAAATCTAAAATGAAAGTATGTTACAGAACATACAGAAGTTGGAATTTCTGCAGAAGGCATTCAGGAAAGAATCAGAGGGATTCCCATTCTGTAGAAATAATTCAGCAAAATGACAAAGAAAAAAGTGAGAAATTCTATTTAGATTTTCCAGGTATATCGAATGCACTTTGGGATTTTCAATAGTTCCAAAAAATGTCATTGTAATCTTTAGTGAGCACATACTGTGTGTCACACCCTAGAGATACAATGACGGACCCTTTCTGTCAATACCTGACCCTCTAGGCATTATCTGCCTCCTCTGTCAATTCTCCTGGATGCTCCTTCCTGCATCCTTGGCAACACTGGTCACTCAGTTATCATCCCCAAAGCAAACGTATCCTGTCATTCTCCTTCTAAAGATGCCTCAATGGTGGCCTACAGTCTCCACCAGTCTTCGCTATAGGTGAAATGTAAAATCCTCAGCCTGGCATTGACAAGCTGTCTACCATCTGACCCCACCCGGAGTGTACTGCCCCACCAAATCCTCACCTCTTCCTCCTCACTGCCCACACACTTCCCAGCATGAATGCAAACTATGCCTTCAAGACGAATGCCTCCTAAAAGAAGATCCAAGTGACCCCTCCGGGATCAGCTCAAGGGCATTATGGCAGGCAGAATAATGGCCACCAAAGATGTCCACATCCTAATCCCTGGAACCTTAGATGGTGAGAGGGACATTGCAACATGTGATTAAGGTTAAGGACTTTGAGATGGGGAGATTATCTGGATCATCCAGGCAGCCCCAATGTAATCACAAGGGTTCTTAACAGTGGAGAGCCCTTCCCAGCTGCAAAGAACCAGAGGGATGGCAGTGTGAGAAAGACTCAGCCTGCCTTTGCTGGCTTTGAAGACTGAGGAAGGGACCATGAGCCAAGGAACATGGGCAGCCTCAAAAGCTGGAAAAGACAAGATATGGATTCTCCCCCATATTCCCCAGAGAGACTGTAGCCAGCACTTTGATCTTTGCCTGGTGAGAACCAGGTCAGACTGTGACTTCCAGAACTGTAAGAAAATAAGCTTGTGTTTTAAGCCACCAAATATGTGCTAATTTGTTACAGTAGCAATAGGAAATGAACGCAGGCCACCTCTTCCATGAAGCCTTCCTTAATCACTCTGGCCTGCTACAACATTTCTCCTCCAATCCCGCTTTGGACTTCCCAACCCACCTACAGTCCTATGCTATGCCATAGCACACCAGTTATTTCATGTCTATCCTAGTTCCCCAACCCCGAAATTGTATTCTATTCGAGTATAAAGAGTATGCTTTTGTTTGTTTTTACTTTTTTTTCACACCTCATTCAGTCCTCAAGAGCGCTGGTCACAAAAAAAAGTTTTCAAAAAGTTGTCCATTCAATGACACCTATCAACAAGACAGTATCAAAGTACTACCATGTCATCTTGGCCAACTTAAGTAAAATTCAACTCGTGACATCATAGATTAGCTATTAATAGTTCTGGCGTCCTAATTCAAAGAGCTATAACTGTAATATGGAAACACGTTCACACAAATTTATTGCTAACAACCTGTACATCCTTCTTAATTATAGCAAAAGAAAGACAAACAGCTGATATGTAGCAAACAGTATGCTCCCTGGGGACATCTGTCCTCAGCATAGTATGTGGCACACTGTGGATAATCAACAACCCTGGTCAAATGGATGAGAGGTTAAGGACCACATAATAAGAACATTAAACACAGGAAAACAGTTGCATCTGATCAGGCAATTACTGAATATTTCAGGGTCTATTATAGTAAATCTATTTTATTCCATACTCACTGTTCCTTCTTGTTGAATAATGCTGTTATAATTAGTAGATTTTTCAAAGGCAATGATGTCTCCACTGTGACAGAACAGATAACAGAGCAATAATTTTAGTAAGCCACCTGTTTCTGAGCACAAGGATGAAATGTTCTTCCTCTTCCTCTTCTTCTTTTTTTTTTGCAGCAAGTTTACTTATATGGGGTGTAACTTTTATTACAAAACTCTCTTCCAAGTTTCTATAATGACTGGTGATTAGCACCAGCTTGGAATTAAAAAAAAATCAATCTGTGTAACTGGGACAACCATGTATTTCTTTTGAAGGGTTTATTCCCCTCAGAAGTGAGGTTATGACATCACCATGGGTAGAACTTGCTCCTGAGAGAAAAGAAAAAGCATCATGGAAATGAAGTCTTACACTTTCTGATTTGTGGCTTTTAAAATGATCAATTCAGAAATGATAATATCCTCTGAGTTGATGGATGTATCAGAGCTCCTTCACAGAACAAGGAAATGGAGAATAATGAGATGTACATGGCATTTCACCATGCCTTGGATTCATACCTTATAATGAAGACATTTGTATGTCATGGAGAACAGATTCAGCCCTCCCCACGTAGTGTGGGACATTTTCCCTTTAATTCTGGGTAGTGAGAAACTGGGAGCCCACCGATGACTCCCTTTGCACAGGAAATGTGTGTTCTGGGAAGGAGATGCCAGGGGAGGTGGCCTCTCCTTCCCAGCTCCCCCACCATCCTCAGAGCTGCAGCTGCTCTGTCCACTCCAAGTCAATATATATCCTTGCACCTGATTTTTTCAACACTCTGTAAACATACAAAGAGAAGAGGAAGGCAGTAGACTAGTGGTCTGCTCTGGAAGCAAGGAGATGGTCTTCAAGGTAGGATGGCCTGGGAGGAAGTCAGAGTCCGGGGGAGCAGAGGGGATGGAGGTCAATGCTTTCATCTCACACAGGGAGAGACTACAGCCCCTTTCAGCCTCTCCAAAGCCCCAGAAACTCTCTGCTAAAGGTTTGTGTCCATCTGGTCTCCAAAGTTGTGGGAAACTGGGCAGAATACTTGATACCCATCTGATCAACATTTCCACATAATATCCTATTTCAAAACAGAGCAAATAGATTCAGTGTCTGGATACAAAACCACTAGAAAGCCGCCCTCTTCACCTTCTATTAAGAGCTGTTAACACAACGGAAATTGTACTTTGGAGTGCTCAACGGCAAGTATATATATCCCCCAGAACACGGGATATATATACATATATATATCTCCCATCCACATAGCATGATGGATTGATGGATGATGCAAGGTGAGCCACAGGTGAAGAATTTGAGATGTCTTGGAATTCTACTTGTCATATCTCAATGATCTCTTAGGTAAGTGTGGACAATGATGGAGTTTCTCCAGGCAAAATCTGTAAGCAGCCCATTGCCAAACAGGTTCTGGGAAATTACCTCAAGACCAACAAACAATAAATAAAACACTGGATAAAACCTAGAATGAAAGAAGACAAAAGAGGGGGCTGGGTGGCTTAGTCGGTTAAGCGTCTGCCTTGGCTCAGGTCATGATCCCAGGGTCCTCGGTTTGAGTCCCGCATCACGTTCCCTGCTCAGCAAGGAGTCTGTTTCTTCTTCTCCCTCTGCCCCTCCCCCCTGCTTATGCTCTCTGTCTCGCTCTAATAAAAAATAAATAAAAAATCTTAAAAAAAAAAGAAAAAAACAAGAAAATGTCAGAAATGAAAGATCACTGAGTAAAGGGCTAATAGAAGAGGAATTTAAATAAAAATATATAGTCATCAACCTTTAAGAGATGTTCTAAAATTCACTTGTGAGGCCTTGCCTCAACTAAATTGGAGGGAGAGCAATTTCTCTACAATTGTATTCTGTGTTAATATGGTACTCCTAATATATTGTCTTTGGAAAATGAATGCAAGACCATGGTATGAATATATTCAGCCCCATCCATCCGTCCATCCATCCATCCATCCACCCACCCACCCAACCGTCCATCTGCCATTGCCTCATCAAATATCTACTGCATGCCTACTATGTCAGGCATTGCACTAGGCCTTGGGGGGATATAGCTGTGATTGTGGCAGACAGTCTGTTCTCACAGAGGTGGCAGCCTATAGAGGAAAAAAGATGTTACATAAATAACTGCAAAGACACTGCTTGGGAGTTGAGACAGTTGAAGTATAGGGTGTTAGGGGAACATATGTTGGGGGGGCATGCTATCCGTTTGTTAGTTCGACAGTCTAAGTGCCTGTAAACTAGCAGCTTGATAAACTCAGGAGAGTGTCACTTGTGATTAGTTAACCCCTTTGGTTGGTACTTATCACAACACTATTTGGACAGCACTTACTAAACTCTTTTGACTCCTTTAGCTACTTAGAAACAGGAGTATGGAAGCTAGAAGGTTTGGTTTCTGACTTAAAAGAACAACAAGGGAAACCCTCTGCCTTATTGCTCAGTCCCCCTCTGCCCCAACCCTGATTCTGGTAGCTTTGGAAACCAATCAGTTGAGAGTGATACTCTCAATTATTTAGGATTTATAAGAGCAACTCCCAAGTTTCTGCCATGTGTTCAATGTAGTATATGAGTTTAATTCAACAGCCGTTGAAAGGAGGGTGGTGTTACCCTCCTCACTGTTAAAAGGAGGCTGAAAGGGAACTCCCTGCCACATAGAGGCCTTTGTGTGTCAGACTAGGGGACATAATCCCACTATTCTCACTGGGGCGTTATTTTATTTTTATAACATTTAAATTGGGGGATTTTATTCTTTGAAACAACAGTGACAGGAAAAATAAAATCTCTTCAAAGAGAGATGTTAATAAAAGTGCCCATCTCCCTCTGGCCAGACGGTAATAGCTTGCTTGTTTAAAAGAATGGCAAGGCTGCCTCTTCCAACCTTTGGGATCCCTTAATTCAGCTCAATGGCTCATAACTCTATTTATTTAAAAAATGACCTAGTCTCAAAGGCCCACTTCAAGCAAAGATGCATGAAAGTATGCACCAGTTAGTGAGAGGGAAGGAGGCAGTATCAGAGGCAGGCTACAAAGTAGGTGAGTAGAGGATCGCTGTTGGGAGACCAGCTTTGTGGCAAAAGGGGGATCCGTGGGGGCCCAGGTCAAGGGCATTGGCACCCAGAGGATTTGGCCAACTAGGCCAAATGGACGCTGCAGGCATTCGGCCCATGCTTTAATCTTAAAACTGGGCTGAGCTAGAAAGGGAGACTGCGGTAGACAGGTGGGGTCTACCACTCAAGAGGAGGGGCAATGAGGGTAGGGAGGCCAAAGCAGCATTAGGGGTGACAGTTTCGGCTCTTAGGGTGCCAGTCAGGATGGCCTCGTGTTCTAGGGGTCACTGCTACTGCATCACTTCCCGTGTGCGGTTCTGACTCAGTCCTTTGGGACATTTATTAGATTGTGGTCAAGAGCATAGTCATTGCTGAAATATGGTTCTAATAAAACCACACTAACATCCAGAGCCAGCCTTGCCATGAACGAAGGGCTTTCAGTCCAAGAGGTCTTCTTCCACCATTCCCTGAGGCCTCAGATGCTTTAACAGTGCCAAATCACGGTGAAGCCCACAGCTCAGGAGGGACTGCGAGTCAAGTCTGCCCAGTGAAGTCACTTGTGTTCCTTGTGAACTGTCTCCTCAGCTCCTGTGCCACAGGGTGCAAGCCAGCCAAGGCCCAGAATGTCAGTTTTTAACTTCTAGGAATAGGAAGGGGTCAGGAGGGTCCCCTGGAAATGGACGGAGAGAGACCTGGGAAGAAGGAAGGCTCAGAATTTGCACAGTACAATACAGAATCTTGAACAGACTTCCTGCTGAGCAGAGAGCCCAACGTGGGGGTTGATCTCACAACCCCGCGATCATGACCTGAGCTGAAATCAAGAGCCAGGTGCCGAACCAACTGAGCCACCAAGGCACCCCATTACTTTAGTTAGATTTTATGATCAATTTGGCTAAAGAAGGATCCGGCGTGAAGAGGACTGCAGCGACATGATTATATGGCACCCAACTCATCTATTTTTTTTTTCTTCCATAAACTCTTTCAAATGCAGTGTTAGCTTAATATGCTTTTTGGCATTTGACTTTCTTTCAGTCTAACTACAATTTGCATTCACATTCTCAGGTTTTGACATCATTTGTCATTAGTCCAGACTTTCATTTACATCATTTTGGCCTCATAATTTGTCCTCTCAAATCACTCCAACAGCAGTGAAACAACTTGAAACAATTACAAAGGTAAGAGGATAAAAATGTAATAAAACCTAATTCGTGGACCATACTTGTTTGGTGTCAGATTGCAGAGCAAAAGTGCTTCATCTTCCAATCATTAAAGGATCTAATTTCAATTTTTACTCAAAGTACATGAATAATTATATTTCCGTTTGATTAGGAGAAGGTGACCTTAACTTGATGGATATTTTTATAACTGAAATTAAAATAGTAAATATATGTAGTCATAGAAGGACGTGTGTCATAGGATTGCAAAAAAAGCTTTCTTTGATATAATTTTGCTTCTACTAATGATACTAATCGCTACAGTCCACTGAGCATTTATTTGTTGCTAAGCGCTTTACTTTGCATTACCTAAATTCTTCCAACAATCCACAAGGTAGCTACATAATAATTCATTATTATCCCCATTTTATATATTGGAAAAGAGAAACAATTCAAACAGCTAGAGACCCAGCTCTGACTCAGAGCCTCATCTCTATTACCCATTCTACTCTTCTGTCTTATGAGAGGCATATGTAGGATAAAAATATTGTACATGAGAAGAACAAAGTAAGACATCAGGTATTTGAAACTTAAAATAGAAAAGAACTACCTTATTTTTAAAACGGGTTTGCTGAGTGTTGTTTGTGCATTAGTCATATTCTGCGTTGGGGGCTGGTGTTTTTTATGCTGCTTAACTGTACTCTGACCCATTAGATTTTATGAACAACTTAATTGCAAAATGATGACCTCAGGGAACACGCTGGGAAATGTTGAAAGTCTATTCATTCACGTTCACCCTCCTGAAGTAAAACTCAGCAACCAGAAGTCAAACTCCACTGGCAGACAGCAAACAGCACGTTGTCTTGTGGCGGCTGTCTCTGGCTGGAGCTGGGTGAGTGAGGGAGGCTTTGAGCAAACTGGATCGTCCACAGTTCGTGAGCTTAGGAGTGTTACCTGCTTTTAAAGTCTTTACCAAGCAAGAGTGCAGTCTAGGGTATAATTCTTCACATGTATGTTTCTTGAGCTGCTAGACAGCAACCAGGTAATACGTATTTTTTTAACCTTAACAAGTTCTAACCAGCCTTGGAAACCATAGGGTGGACGGAGCCAAAAAGCGGGTTGCAACTTGGACACATTATTGGTGCCTGAGAGTTAGGCCCTCTGGGGTTCCTCAGAGCCAGGAGGGCTCAGCCCTGCCGGGTGCCATGGCTGCACAAACAGAAGGAAAAGACGCCCTTCTTGGGTCTGGAGAAAGACTCTGAAGGAACTGCTGGCGTTCTCTCTGACATCATTAGGTCTGTGGTGCCCACAATTGCCAGGGTGACAGCTCCCTGTGAACTCATTCTCCTCAAGGGGTGTGTGGCCTGAAAGCCGAACCCTTTGCCTTTCTGCTTTGTCTGCACAACTAGCCAGCTGTGGACCCACAGCCCCGGATTCCGCAGGCTCGGGGCCCACTGAGGCAGCCCCCTGAGCTCATGAGCTGGCAGAAGAACAAAGGACCGAAGAACAAAGGCATGGAATGTTGAAGGCACAATTTTAGAAGCTTTTTAAAGGCTTTTAATATCCTAAGTTGGAAAAGCTGGGAGAGAAAGAAAGGAGAGAGGGAGAGAGGGAGGGAGAGGGAGAGGTGGAGAGAGGGAGATCGTTGTTGGGGGAGGAATGAGGGCAAGGGTTAGTTTCCATATTTCCTGAGAGAAACATGAGACTGTACAATTGATTTCAGAATTTACATTAGGTAGAATGGGGATTCATCTATTTGCAAAATAACAAAAAAAATTTTCCTTGGAACATACTAACGGGTATTTTTGCCTCAGAGGTAGAGCATAACAGTGAATAAGGCCGGATTTTTTCTCTAGATGTGACAATAGTATACACACTCTCCCTCCATCCCCCTTCTCCCCAGACAATAATAAAGCATTTTATACTCTGGCCTCAATTCTTCAGAGAGTTTCTAGGTCAGCAATTATCCCAGGTCCAAGCCTCAATCTGGTTGCCAGCTAAACAGGATTGGAATCTGGGGAGGCCTATTCCCTGTAAAATTATGTTACCCTGGAGAGGGGAGCAGGAGGGAAAACGTTCTGGATTTTGTGAAGGGGTCCTTTTCATATGGTGCACACTGCATATTTATAGTTATTTTTCTTTTTCCAAAAAAAAAAAAAAAGACTCAAACTTTTCATTTGCTTTGAAAATCAAACCTCGGTCTCTCCTTGGTTCAGGGCAGACGCTGCCTCAGCAGTTTTGAGTGAAATTCTGCACCACCCCCACTTCACCCTAGTGCAAGTGAAAGCTGTGGACATGCCAGACTCCTGATCTGCTCCTTGGCCACTTATTCAGGTGTCCAGTGAAGGGGATCATCAGTATCATCGTCCCTGGCTCTGGATCCTGTCCTGCTGCTTCTGCTTGAGTGGAGGGAGGGGCAGGATGGATGGTGTCAGAGACCTGGGCATCAGAAGTTCTGTACTAATGAGCCTCACAGGAGCCATATTGGAGGAACAATATGGAGGAAAGAGGGAGGAGATAGGGGTTTATTTTGAAACTAAATTTATTTTAATTAGATTATATGCTTTTTTGCAGTGCTTGGCAGTGGTGGTGAAGAGGAAGCAAAGTCCCCCAAAACCACCCCTTTTCTACTAACCCTGGTTCCTCACCAAATCTCTCTATGCTGATGCTCTTATTAGTGTTTCCATTTATTTCCTTTACACAAGGGGGAACAAAAGACAAAAAGCATGCCCTTGAACAGCAAGTGCACCGATCAATAACTCAGAGGGTTGTTGCTGGCATGGGATATATTCCACTCTAAGACGCCCCTAACAAGCCATGCTCTTAAAAAACAAAGAAACCCAATGTCACTACCACCACTACCACCAAAAAAACCTAAAAATTCAGATTCCTATTCTTCTCTTAAAAAAAAAAAAGAAATCTAATCACATTAATAATTGCTTTAAACATAAATGGACTAAACAGTGTAATTCATTGACCAAAATTGTTAAATTGGGTAAGATATCAACCCTGAATAATATGTTGCCTAAAAGACATACACTTTAATCATAAAACACAAAAGGCTAAAATAAAAATGCAAATTTTGGACATAAATTCCCCCAGCTGTTCTTTAGCTGAAAATGTATTTATTTTGCTCTCATTTATGTTGCCCCAGGATCCAAATAGGTCACAACTACAATGTATTTAGATCCTACTAGCCATAAATGGCATGTAAAGTATGCTTTTCAATAGACAAACAACAGCAAATATTGCTCACATTCTGTGCCTTTTTTATTTTTATTTTTTGCTAGAATTAATTACTTGTGCTTTCTGTCCTCATTCTTTTAGATTTTAACAGACTCTATTTCTCACTAGTAATAATGGGAATGGGGTGAACTTCTGTATAGCTACTTTATATGGTTGCCTGAAGTTTGTTCATAAGTGCTATATCAATACTTATAAATCAGGCTCTGCATTAGACCCACCTAGGAGCTTTGGGAAAATAAAGATTTATGGATTCTCAAAAAAAAAAAAAAAAAGAAAGTTTCGTAAGAAAGTTTTTGTAAATTAGGCCTCACATAGAGAAGTGCCTGCTTTACCAGGGTATTCAACTTTTAGGAACTACAAATATACTCATCTGTGGTTTGCTGGGGGTTCCCCTCCGTGTTTTAAATGCTGGGGAGATCATGTTCTTGAAGGTGAATGTAAGAACATGCTTGAGTAGACATAGCTGCCCTCTGCCCACTGGGGTTGAAGATTTCCAAATGTGCAGGGCCTGGGGGGCCCTTCTCGTTGTGCGCCTCTTAACTCTAAGGAGTCCTGCTTGGTTAGGGTAATGAGCCAATTTAAGGTCTCCAGAGGAAGAGCAACTGGGCTGCCATTGCAACTTCCACACAAAGGAACATGCAGGAGAGCGCTTTGAAATAAAGGAAAAATCTGATCTCTGTGAGAAGAGAGAATGGGAGGGAGCGGAAGGAACAATAAGATCTCAGCAAATATGGCCTTGAGAAATGGGCAAGGGAGCACTGTGGGGATACTTCATGGGACCTGTCCTCACATAGGATTAGGCCTCATTTATTATTTGAAATTGAAATTTTCAATTGAGGTAACTGTAGATTGACATATAGTAAGAGATGATTTGGAGAGCTTCCTTTTACACTCTGCCCAATTTCCCCCAATGGTAACATTTTGCAAAACTATAGTACAATATCACGACCTGGATATTGACATTGATACAATTCACTGATCTTACTCAAATTTCCCAAGTTTTATTTATATTCATTTTTGAGTGTATTTAGTGCTATACAATTTTATCACCTATGGAGATTTGTGTATCCGTCCCACCACAGACAACATACAGATCCTTGTGTTGCCCCTCCATAACCATACCCATCTCTTGCTTCTCCACCCCCAGGTCCCTGAAAACCACTACTTTTTCCTCTAAAAAATTGTGTCATTTCAAAATGTTTTATAAATGGAATCATAAGTTATGGAACCTTTGGGACAGGAATTTTTTCACTCAGCATCTAGAGATTTAGCCAAGCTGTAAAAGCAGTAGTTTATTACTCTTTGTTGCTGAGTAATATTCCATGGTACGGATGTACCAGAGTTTGTTTAACCATTCACCCAATGAAGGAATTCAGGGCTGATTCTCATTTTTGGCTGTTGTAAAGAAAGCTGTGATGAATATCTACGTATGGGTTTTCATTTTATTATTATTATTTTTAAAAAGATATATTTATTTATTTTAGTGAGAGAGCACAAGCAGGAGGAGAAGGGAGAAAGGGAGAGCATCTCAAGCAGACTCCACACTGAGCATGGAGCCTGATGAGGGGCTCCAGCTTACAACCTGAGCTGAAACCTACCTTGCCACGTAGGCGCCCCTGTACGGGTTTTTATGTGGACATGATTTTTCATCTGGGTGGGACAAATGTTCAAGAGTACAATTGATGGTTTGGGTGTTAATTGTATGTTTAGTTTTATAAAAACTGCCAAACTGGGGTGCCTGGGTAGCTCAGGGGTTAAGCATCTGCCTTCGGCTCAGGTCATGATCTGGGGGTCCCGGGATCAAGTCCTACGTTGGGCTCCCTGTTCAGTGGGGAGTCTGTTTCTCTCTTTCCCTCTACTGCTCCCCCTACTTGTGCTTGCTCTCTCTCTCTGTTAAATAAATAAAATATTAAAAAAAACAAACAACCAGAAAAACCCCTGCCAAGCTATTTTGCATTCCTACCAGCAATGTATGAGTGATGCAGTTTCTCTGAATCTTCATTGGCATTTGGTGGTTGTTGCTGCTTTTTTATTTTAGTCAGTCTGATAGGTGTGTAGTTATATTCCATTGCAGTGTTAATTTTCATTTCCATAATGATTAATGATGCTGATCATTCTTTCATGTGCTTATTTGTCATCTGTATATATCCACTTCAGCGAGATGTATATTTGTGTCTTTTGCCCATTTTGTAATTGGATTATTCTTTTTTTACTGTTGAGTTTTGAGAAATCTTTATATATACTAGGTACTAGTCCCTTGATGGATACATAGCTTGCAAATACTTTCTCCCAATTTGTAGATTTCTTTCCACCCCCTTCATAGTCTTTCACAGAACAAAATTTTTAATTTTGATAAGATCCAACTTATTAGCTTTTCCTTTTATGGACTGTGGTTTTGGTGTCAAGTCTCAGAACTTTTTGCCTAGCCCTAGGTCCCAAAAGTTTTCTCCTATTTTTTTAAGTTTAATATTTTTATGGTTTAAAAGTAAGTCTATGCTCCATTTTGAGTTATTTTTTGTATAAGTTGTGAAGTTTAGATGTGAGGGTCTTTTTTGTTTTTCTCCCGCATGTGGATATCTAGTTGTTCCAGCACCATTTGTTGAAAATCTAGTCTCCTTCCTTTGACTTACTTTTGCATCTTTGTGAAAAGCCAGTTGAACACATTTGAGTGGATCTATTTCTGGATTCTCTCCTCTGTTTCATTGATCTGTGTCTCTGCCTCCACCAAAACCTTGTCTTGATTACTGCAGCTACATTACAGTAGTGTTTCCTCCCACTTGATTCTTCTTTGTCAAGATAGTTTGAACTATTTTAGGGCCTTGCCTTTCCACGTAACTTTTATTTTTTTTTTATTTTTATTTTTTTTTTTAAAGATTTTATTTATTTATTTGACAGAGATAGAGACAGCTAGCGAGAGAGGGAACACAAGCAGGGGGAGTGGGAGAGGAAGAAGCAGGCTCATAGTAGAGGAGCCTGATGTGGGGCTCGATCCCGTAACGTCGGGATCACGCCCTGAGCCGAAGGCAGACGCTCAACCACTGTGCCACCCAGGCGCCCCCCCACGTAACTTTTAGAATAAGCTTGTCTATGTCTACAAAAAACTTGCTGGGATTTTTTTTTTTAAACAAATTCGCTGAGAGATAATTCACATACCATACAACTCACCCATTTAAAAAGTGCAATTCAATGTTTTCTTCATATATTCACAGGGTCATACAATTGTGCAGAAAAGAGATAACATAGTGGTATTGAGACTGCTCTCCTTAGAAAGGCCTGCTTGCAAGATTGGCCCTTGTCTGGAGTCTGGGAACTTGATTCCCAGAGTGTTCCCAGTCAACAGTTAACTGATAAGAGTGGTTCCCTGTGCCTAGACTGTTTGTGCAAACAATATAGTTTATGTTGAATAACATACCTTCTTTTTGAGAATCTGTCATTTTGGCACATGTTAGGAAGAATGTGCTTATGACCAGCCCCCAGTAAATTCTTTGAGTGTGGAGACTCCTAATAGGCCTACCTGAGCAGAACCATCGCATATGTGTTGCCATATTTTTGTTGCACAGAGGGTGCTCTGTGTGACCCTTCATGGGAGAGCAAGAAGCCTGCATATGGATTCCTTCAGAGCTCCACCTCTTTTCCCCTTATGCTCCAAACGTATATCCTTACTATGTCTCTGTAGTAAATTTTACTCATGGGTACGAATATAATACTATTTTGGTTTGCCTGGTTTATCTTGTGCCACTGGGGCTCCCTGCTGGTGCAGCCTGAGGGAGCTAGAGGACTTTTCCAAGAGTGAGTGGAGGATTTCTCTCTGTGGGGTGGGGGTTTCCTCCATTGGTGCTCCCCAGCAGCCCCTGGGTGGAATGGGGACAGAGGTTTCCTGGACTAGGCCACTTGCTATAGCTGGGTCTCCCTTGACAGATTAGCCATACTCTCTAGTGTATCTCTTGGAGGAAAAGGGGTGCCTCAGACCCAGTGAGTAATGAGAGTGCCTTCAACCTGGCTGTTTATTTTTGGAGGGACTCCCTCTTACTGCCCCTTGCCTGATATTATTAGAAGAACTGCAGGAGGAATGAATCTACCCAGATGCCTTGTCTTGCTAGTTAAGGGGCTGGGAAACAGCGGGTCTGAGTGAGTGGGGGAAGATACAGGGTGCCCTATCACTGTGCTGGTTGTGCAGTCTTGGGGTCCCCAAGCTCACTTTCTTCTCACCACCTTTCAGAGTTTTCCTTTGTTTGCCTCTTGCCTTATTTCCAGTGTTTACAGTTGTGTTTAGCAGGAAGGAGAAGAAATGGATCTATTCCATCTTGTCCCAACCAAAAGTCCCTACCATCATATTTTAACTCATCATGTTTTAATTTGTTAGGCACAATCATTTAATCAAGGATTCCAATTACTGCTAACATTAATTTATAATATATACATGGTCTGCTTTCAGAAGGTTTCTGAGGCAGCTTGGATGATGTGCAAGGAACAAGATAGTGTAGATTCATTTTTCCTTGCTGCCTCCCTCTAATACAAATAAATACCCTGGAAATTGTTCAATGGGTCATGATAAAAGGGCTCTGAAACCTGGGAAGAAGAAGGCGGACTGACTAGAGAAGAGACAGTGTGGCGAGTACCCTGAGTTTTCTTTTCATGTCCCATACATAGCTGGACTGGATACTGGAGAGACCTGTAGCCCAGAACTGTCAGTAGACATAGACATAAATCCCAAGAAAAATCTGTCCTCTCTGAACAATAAACTAGGAGAGGGAAGCTTAACAGAGACGTAGAGTGGGCTGCAACACTTGCTTTTGGAGCATGGGCTGGCAACCTAGTTTGACCACAGTGGTAGCCTCAATATCCTGGTGGGCTGACCCCCCTCCCCAACTCCACACCCACGACACTGACAGGTGGGCCGATCCACCTGCATAGACAGTACTGAATCCTTTGGCCAATTCAATGGAGCACAAAAGGGCAGGCATGTTACCCACAGGAGCAATGCCAGCAGAACCTGCTATTTCCCTGCCAGACACCAACTGGCATAAAGGGACCCAGGCCCAGGCACTCTGGCTTTCTGCATTCCCCACAGAAGGTGGCCCAGGGAAGTACGTTCAGCCCCTGTAGGCAGCACCAGTAAGGAACCGATCAGGAGTCCCTGCAGTGCCAGAAGAGTGAAGCAGATTGAACAGTACACAACGACTCTGAGAACTCAACCATCTTTGGGACTACAGCACACAAAAGTAGACCAGAACCTACATGCTCCACGTAAACAGGGTGACCGCCTGCCGACGTAGAAGATTTAAATAGGATCGAAAATCAAACATCATAACCCAAATGCCCAGGATACGATAGAAAATCAGTAGAAAACACCCAGGATACAATAGAAAAATCTATAGATCAATGGAACAGAATAGAAGGGCCAGGAGTAAACCCACACATATATGGTCAATTAATTACAACAAAGCAGCCAAAAATATACAATAGTCTTTTCAATTAATGGTGTTAGGGAAACTGGACAGCCACATGCAAAAAAAAAAAAAAAAAAAAAGGAAACTTCCTTATGCTACAAAAATTAAATCAAAATGGGTTAAAGACTTGAGTGTAAGACCTGAAACCATAAAACTCCTAGAAGAAAACATAGGTAGTAAGCTCCTTGACATCAGTCTTGGCAATGATTTTTTTGGATTTGACACCAAAAGCAAAGACAACAAAAGCAAAAATAAACAAGTGGGACTACATTGAACTAAAAACTTTCTACACAGCAAAGAAAACAATCAACAAAACAAAAAGCAACCTACTTAATGGGAGAAAGTATTTGCAAATCATATATCCGATAAAGGGTTAATATCCAAAATATATAAACATACAACTCAATAGCAAAAAAAAAAAATATCTGATTTACAAATGGACAGAAGATCTGAATAGTCATTTTTCCAAAGAACACATACAGATGGCCAACAGGTACTTGAAAATATATCCAACATCAGCCGTGATCAGGGAAATGCAATCAAACCACAATGAGATACCACTTTATACCTGTCAGAATGGCTAATACCCAAAAGACAGGAAATAATAAGTGTCAGCGAGGATGAGGGAAAAGTGAACCCTTGTGCACTGTTGGTAAGAATGTAAATTGGTGCAGCCACCGTGGAAAACAGTATGGAGGTGCCTCAAAAATTAAATATAAAACTATCATATTATCCAGCAATTTCACTTCTGGGTATTTATCCAAAGAAAATGAAAACAGGTAACCTGAAAAGATATCTGCACCTCTATGTTCAACACAATGTTACTTATAATAGACAAGATATGGAGACAACCTAAATGAACATTGACATTTGAATGGATAAAAAAAAGATGTGGTGCATGTATTCCATAAGATGGAATACTATTCAGCCATAAAAGAGAATGACATATAGCCATTTGTGACAACATGAATGCACCTTGAAGGTGTTATGCTAAGTGAGGTAAGTCAGACAGAGAAAGACAAGTACTGCATGGTCTCAGGTATAGGTGGAATCTAAAAAACAACAACCAACCCCACCCCCCAAAAAAACCCTAAAAACCAGGCACATAGATACAGAGAACAGAGGTGTGGTTGCCAGAGGAAGTAGGGGGATGCTGGGGATAGATAATTGGAAATTTGTACCTTTTGGCTCCAGTTATAAAATAAGTAAGTCCTGGGAGTGTAATAGACAGTTTGGTGACTATATTAATAATACTATACTGCCTATTTGAAAGTTGCTAAGACAGTAGGTCTTAAAAGTTCTCATTACAAGAAAAAAATTCTGTAACTACATATGGATGTTAACCAGATTTTACTGTGGTGATCATTTTGCAACATATGCAAACATCAAATCATTATTTTGTATACCTGAAACTAATGTGCTGTTGTATGCCAATTATGTAGAAGGAAGGAAGGAAAGACCGTGAGAAGAATGGAAAGAAAGAAGGAAAAGAAAATCACCCAAAATACCAAGAATTAGGTAAGTCACAATTTGAACGAGAAAAGATAACAAACTGACACCAATATTAAGATGATTAGGATCTGGAATTATCTGACGAAGATTTTCAAGCAGTCATTATAAAAATGCTCTAACAAGTAGTTATAAATTCTCTTAAAACAAATGAAAAAACAGAAAACCTCCACAAAATATAGAAGATACACAAAAGAACCAAATGGGAATGATAGAACTGAAAAATACAATGACCAAAATAACAACCATATACATAATACCATGAAAAAAATCATAGATATGATAAAATGAATACATCAAAGTCAAGAGCAATATGCTTAGAGTCATAGTAAATGTTTACAGTGTGCCAGGTGCTGTTTCAAGCATTTTCCTTGTATTAATTAATTTAATCTTCACAATAGTCCTATGAAGTAGATATTATTATCCTTTTCTTAAAAAAAATTTTTAAAGAGAGAGAAAGCACACACAAGTGGGGGGGAGGGGCAGAGGGAGAGGGAGAGAGAGAGAATCTTTTTTTTTTTTATTATATTATGTTAATCACCATACAGTACATCCCCGGATTCTGATGTAAAGTTTGATGCTTCATTAGTTGCGTATAACACCCAGTGCACCATGCAATACGTGCCCTCCTTACTACCTATCACTAGTCTATCCCATTCCCCCACCCCCTCCCCTCTGAAGTCTTCAGTTTGTTTCTCATAGTCCATAGTCTCTCATGTTTCATTCCCCCTTCTGATTACCCCCCCTTTCTTTATCCCTTTCTTCCCCTACCGATCATCCTAGTTCTTATGTTCCATAGATGAGAGAAATCATATGATAATTGTCTTTCTCTGCTTGACTTATTTCACTTAGCATTATCTCCTCCAGTGCCGTCCATGTTGCAGCAAATGTTGAGAATTCGTTCTTTCTGATAGCTGAGTAATATTCCATTGTATATATGGACCACAGCTTCTTAATCCAGTCATCTGTTGAAGGGCATCTCGGCTCCTTCCATGATTTGGCTATTGTGGACAATGCAGCTATGAACANAAACATCATAACCCAAATGCCCAGGATACGATAGAAAATCAGTAGAAAACACCC
This sequence comes from Ailuropoda melanoleuca, assembly GCF_002007445.2. NCBI lineage: Eukaryota > Metazoa > Chordata > Mammalia > Carnivora > Ursidae > Ailuropoda > Ailuropoda melanoleuca. The sequence continues at coordinate 65,457,601 of NC_048221.1, read as the reverse complement.
AGGATACAATAGAAAAATCTATAGATCAATGGAACAGAATAGAAGGGCCAGGAGTAAACCCACACATATATGGTCAATTAATTACAACAAAGCAGCCAAAAATATACAATAGTCTTTTCAATTAATGGTGTTAGGGAAACTGGACAGCCACATGCAAAAAAAAAAAAAAAAGGAAACTTCCTTATGCTACAAAAATTAAATCAAAATGGGTTAAAGACTTGAGTGTAAGACCTGAAACCATAAAACTCCTAGAAGAAAACATAGGTAGTAAGCTCCTTGACATCAGTCTTGGCAATGATTTTTTTGGATTTGACACCAAAAGCAAAGACAACAAAAGCAAAAATAAACAAGTGGGACTACATTGAACTAAAAACTTTCTACACAGCAAAGAAAACAATCAACAAAACAAAAAGCAACCTACTTAATGGGAGAAAGTATTTGCAAATCATATATCCGATAAAGGGTTAATATCCAAAATATATAAACATACAACTCAATAGCAAAAAAAAAAAATATCTGATTTACAAATGGACAGAAGATCTGAATAGTCATTTTTCCAAAGAACACATACAGATGGCCAACAGGTACTTGAAAATATATCCAACATCAGCCGTGATCAGGGAAATGCAATCAAACCACAATGAGATACCACTTTATACCTGTCAGAATGGCTAATACCCAAAAGACAGGAAATAATAAGTGTCAGCGAGGATGAGGGAAAAGTGAACCCTTGTGCACTGTTGGTAAGAATGTAAATTGGTGCAGCCACCGTGGAAAACAGTATGGAGGTGCCTCAAAAATTAAATATAAAACTATCATATTATCCAGCAATTTCACTTCTGGGTATTTATCCAAAGAAAATGAAAACAGGTAACCTGAAAAGATATCTGCACCTCTATGTTCAACACAATGTTACTTATAATAGACAAGATATGGAGACAACCTAAATGAACATTGACATTTGAATGGATAAAAAAAAGATGTGGTGCATGTATTCCATAAGATGGAATACTATTCAGCCATAAAAGAGAATGACATATAGCCATTTGTGACAACATGAATGCACCTTGAAGGTGTTATGCTAAGTGAGGTAAGTCAGACAGAGAAAGACAAGTACTGCATGGTCTCAGGTATAGGTGGAATCTAAAAAACAACAACCAACCCCACCCCCCAAAAAAACCCTAAAAACCAGGCACATAGATACAGAGAACAGAGGTGTGGTTGCCAGAGGAAGTAGGGGGATGCTGGGGATAGATAATTGGAAATTTGTACCTTTTGGCTCCAGTTATAAAATAAGTAAGTCCTGGGAGTGTAATAGACAGTTTGGTGACTATATTAATAATACTATACTGCCTATTTGAAAGTTGCTAAGACAGTAGGTCTTAAAAGTTCTCATCACAAGAAAAAAATTCTGTAACTACATATGGATGTTAACCAGATTTTACTGTGGTGATCATTTTGCAACATATGCAAACATCAAATCATTATTTTGTATACCTGAAACTAATGTGCTGTTGTATGCCAATTATGTAGAAGGAAGGAAGGAAAGACCGTGAGAAGAATGGAAAGAAAGAAGGAAAAGAAAATCACCCAAAATACCAAGAATTAGGTAAGTCACAATTTGAACGAGAAAAGATAACAAACTGACACCAATATTAAGATGATTAGGATCTGGAATTATCTGACGAAGATTTTCAAGCAGTCATTATAAAAATGCTCTAACAAGTAGTTATAAATTCTCTTAAAACAAATGAAAAAACAGAAAACCTCCACAAAATATAGAAGATACACAAAAGAACCAAATGGGAATGATAGAACTGAAAAATACAATGACCAAAATAACAACCATATACATAATACCATGAAAAAAATCATAGATATGATAAAATGAATACATCAAAGTCAAGAGCAATATGCTTAGAGTCATAGTAAATGTTTACAGTGTGCCAGGTGCTGTTTCAAGCATTTTCCTTGTATTAATTAATTTAATCTTCACAATAGTCCTATGAAGTAGATATTATTATCCTTTTCAAAAAAAATTTTTAAAGAGAGAGAAAGCACACACAAGTGGGGGGGAGGGGCAGAGGGAGAGGGAGAGAGAGAGAATCTTTTTTTTTTTTTATTATATTATGTTAATCACCATACAGTACATCCCCGGATTCTGATGTAAAGTTTGATGCTTCATTAGTTGCGTATAACACCCAGTGCACCATGCAATACGTGCCCTCCTTACTACCTATCACTAGTCTATCCCATTCCCCCACCCCCTCCCCTCTGAAGTCTTCAGTTTGTTTCTCATAGTCCATAGTCGGAGAGAGAGAATCTTAAGCAGACTCCACATTTAGTGTGAACCCTGACACAGGGCTCAATCTCACAAACCCTGAGATCATGACCTGAGCCGAAATCAAGAGTTGGACGCTTAACCGACTGAGCCACTCAGGTGCCCCAGTATTATTATCCTTATTAATAGATGAGGAAACTGAGACAGAGAGAGGTTGAATAACCTGCCTAAGATCACACAGCTTACTAGTGGCAGAGCCAGGCAGGCTGTTCCAGAGTCTTTGCCCTTATCCAAGTATAATATTATGCAGTATTATGTTGCCTCTCTGAGAGAATTAAATTAATTTCAGTGAGAAATCTCCATGGGCCAGCTCTGCCAGGGCTGCTGAAAAAGTCTCCTAACTGGTCGCTCCGGGTCCTCTCCCATCGTCTTGCCAGGAGGCTCTTCTTTTGAAATACAAATCAGAAACACCATATGATCCAGTAATTCCACTGTTGGGTAGTCACCCAAAGAAAAGGAAAGCACTAATTTGAGAAGATACATGCACTCCTATGCTTATTGCAGCATTATTTACAATAAAAAAGCCAAGATATGAAAGCAGCCGAAGTGTCCACTGATAGATGAATGGATAAAGATGTGGTGTATACACACAATGGATAATATTACTCAGCTATGAAAAAGGATGAGATCATGTAATTTGTGACAACATGGTCGGACCTGGAGGGTTATTACGCTAAGTGAAATAAGTCAAATAGAGAAAGAAATACCGTATGATTTCACTTTTATGTGGAATATAAAAAACAAAAAACAAAACAAATGAATTAAAAAAAAAGCAGAATCAGACCTACAAATACAGAGAACAAACTGGTGGTTGCCAGAGAAAGGGGGGTGAGGGATGGGTGCAATGGGTGAGGGGGAGTGGGAGGTATGGGCTTCCAGTTATGGAATGAATGAGTCACAGGGATAAAAGCTACAGCATAGGAAATGTACTTGACGCACTGATAGCACTGGATGGTGGCAGATGGGAGCTACACTTGTGAGCGGAGCACGATGTGCAGAGTTGTTGAATCACTGTGTTGTACGACTGAAACTCATGTAATAGGCATGTCAACTATACTCAAATTTTAAAAAATTAAAATAAAAATAATCAGATTGCTCCGGCCTAGCTTGAGACTGTCCAGTGGCTCCCTATCACACTCAGAATAACATCTCACCTCCTTGCCAAGACTTAGAGGCCCCGCTTGTGTGTTCAGATTCCAGTCCTCCCACTCTTCTGCTCATTCACCAACCTCCACCTTCAGACTTTCTTGCTGTTCTTTGAACTCATCCCTGCCTGGGGCCCTTTGCATTTGGTCTTTCCTCTGCCTGGAATACTTACTTGTCCCCCAGATCCTCACTTGGCTGGCTCTTTTTTTCACCTTTCTGCTCAAAAGGCATCTTCTCAAAGAGGCCTTCCCATGACTCCATTTTATCATCTTCAGATTAATCTTGCTGTTGTTCCATTTTTATTGTCTTAAGTCTTCCCCACTAAAACTGACATGACGGAAGACCTTGTTTGTCTCATTTACTGCTTCATCACCAGTAACTAGAACAGGGCCTGACTTATTGTAGGAACTCAAATATTTGTTGAATGAACAAATAAATGAATGGATGAGTTATATAGTTTTCATTACCTGAACACTAAAGAAATGAAGTTTTTGTTTTGAGACCTAATTAAAAAAAAAAGTTTTTAAAGATTGTATTTATTTATTTTACAGAGAGAGAGCACAAGCAGGGGGAGGGGCAGAGGGAGAAGCACGCTCCCTACTGAGCAGGAAGCCTGATATGGGGCTTTATCCCAAGACCCTGGGATCATGACCTGAGCTGGAGGCAGATGCTTAACCGACTGAGCCACCCAGGCACCCCTTTTTTGAGACCTGATTTTTAAGAGGAATTTGTCACACAGGTCCTTCTATAAAAGGTACAATAAAATGGAAGACATTTTCATCTGTATAGTTCATAGATTATTAACAACAGTGTATCATTTATTTCAGCATTCTAAAATATATTTAGTATTTCTAAAAATGTGGAATCAGTAAGAAAGTTACCTTAAATTTTAGTGCTTAAAAAATATCTCCTAACTGGGCAAGACTTGAGTTTATCAATTATTAAATATTACTAAATATGTGTTGAGCATGAAAAGCACCTGCTGCTGGGCTTATCTCATGGCTAAGCCAACGTCATCCTTGTTCTTATCTGTGTCCCCCGACAGCCCTCCTCTTCCTTGCTGAGCATAAAACCTACTTTTTTTTTCCCCACAAAGACCAGTTTCAGACCATTTCTGACGTTGACCCAGAGGCCTCAGGACACTCATGGCCCCTCATGGCTGAGGGCCAGCCTGGTCATGCTGTAGGGCTCTCCAAACTGCCTGCTGGGTGCTCTGGGGCAAACAATGAGACACCGGCTCTAGCCTTTCAGGAGTGTATGGGTCAGCAAGCGAGAGAATACATTTGCACCAGAAGAGTTCTAACCCTAAGTGAAATAAGTCTCCCATCTGTTCCCTTCCTTAACTTCTCTATTTTTGTTGATGTAATTTTTCCATCTTTGTGACTAATCGATGAATAAGACATTTAAGAGGAAGAGCTGGTTGGAAGAAGAACATAATGACTTTATTTGAGGTTAAGTTTGAGGTTTCGGTGGGACAGGCTGTGCTGAGTCAACCAACTGAGGACCCTGCCTTGGAGAGGTCTTTCTGATCTGCCTCATTTTTGATTCAGGCGCTCATCCCAATGATCACAGCAGCTTTGGAACCATCTCTGGGCTGAATCTCTCCTTCCCAATCTAGTCGGGGATAGCTTTGGGGTGACAGCTTTGTACAGATTCTATCTATTGGTAGCATAGATTGAAATAAGGAAGTCAAGAGGCAGAGATGACTTAGAGGGAGATTAAAAATGTAGATTTCTACATACTAAGTATGAGGCACCAATGCGTCAAGTAAATGAAAATATCCAGTAGAAAGGCTGAGAGGAATGGCTGGGAGGTGGGAGAGAAAGGGTCATGGAAAGTGACTTAGAAGGAGGAGTCATCACGGGGGTGTGGTGATAGGTGAAAGATAAAGAACGATGAGATATCTTGGGACCAAGGGATAGGAAGAGCACCATTGGTTGAGTCTCAGGAAAATGCCTACGCTTAAGGGGAGGGGAGCAATAAAGAGACAAGAAGCTGTCACTCTAGGAAAGAAATTGGATAAAGCAGGCTTAAGAGCTAAAGGACGTTTCAAGAAAGAAGTGGCCAATTCTGTCATATTTTACTGAGAAGTTGAGAAGAACGAAAGAAAAATGGCTTTGGCAATTGAGATGATAATTATAATGAAAAGTATCCAAGGAAATGAACTGGAAATGCCTTTCTCTGGCTAATGATGTTGCCAGAGATTGATTTACTGCCCACATCAAAGCCATGTTGACATGATGTGTGTGTTTCCATTCTTAAGAAGGTATCATTAATAGCAGAGCAGCTAAAAAAGCCAGTTAGATTCAGCTAAAATATGAATGCTTCTCATATTAATCAGACTGTGACTTATGACCAAAATACCTAAATAACAGACACTAACCTGTGATACCTTTTTTCACCCAGAAGGTAACGATACTGGGCATAGAAGAGAGAACTTTTCTTGACACAGATTCCATCATAATGATATCTGAAAAATAAAGGTTGTCTTCAAGATTATGTCAAATCACTGACATGCTTTACAGAAGCCACAAAATAGACTAGCTAATGAAGATCTGAGTTTTATCTACGACACCATTTATTAGCTCTGTTGGGTAGACAATTGCATACTATTCCACACACATTAGCTTTGAAACGGGCTCGCAAGTGTTTTACTCTGCTTTCCCAATTTAGAACACACCAGTCTTAGAGAGGTGGAACAGGGAAAGCCTCTTGCTGCCACCACCATGAACCTTTTTAAAGTATAGGGGAGTGACACCCACGTTCCCTCTCCCGGGAACCAGGCTCGGATTCTTACAAACCCAAGAAGGAAGTCGGCTCTTGCCCTGCAGCCCAGGCACTTTGCTGAGCTGGGAAAATGCAGCTGCTTGTCTAGGCTCACAGCAGCAGAACAAAATTTTTTCAAATGAACTATTACCCAATGTTTAGTTTGGCAAACGCTTCAGCTGTCTTCATTCCCTTGTGGGTAGCAGGCCCCTTTCTTAATTTGGCTTCCATCCCTTCTCACTGATTTTCTGATCTCACTGATTTCTCCTGATTTCTCTTTATTTAAAAGAAATAACAAATAACAATAGTAATTGAGTGACAATTAAAATACGATGCACCTGATAACACTGGAATTTCCTTTTGCTTTAAAAATACATGGAGCCTGGGTCCCTGGTCTCCGGAAAATGATTCAAATATGCCAACTAGGTGAATACTTAGAAATTTTAGTTCAAAGAAAAATTAACAGTTCTATAACTCTGTGTGTATTTAAATATTTCAATGGACACCTACATGTCTAAACATTTTAAGTGTTGAAACAAGAAAACATTGTGACTTTCATATTTCAACAAAATACCTAAGAAAGTAGAAACTACTATTTGGTTCTAGTGTCACCCAAATTATTCCAGGCACTAGGGTTTCATTTGAATCATGGGAACTCTTTGATAGTGTTGATATTTCTAGTTTGCTTAGTTTTGCATTTTTGTGTCACCCATTTTGTGATTTTTCAAAATGTTTGTTTCTAACATTTCAAATAAAACAAAAATGATAAGCCTACCTGGCACTTCCTCTCGTGCCTAGCCTCCGGGTGCCGAGATCAGGAAAAACCAAATGCACAAGCTAAAAGAATAAACCAGATTTAAAGCTGCAATTGGAAAATTTAGAAACAAAACTTATAGTTTCTCTTCTTATAACGTTTCAATTGTATTTCCTCTTTTTTTTTATTATAAAGAAAATATATGTAAATGAAATTTGGAAAAAGTCAGACAAGTATAGGGACAAAAATATACCATTCAGAGGAAACTGCCATTGAAAACTCAGTGTGGTTCCTTCCAGTCTTTTTTCTTTTTTAAAGATTTATTTTATAGAAAGAGAGCACGTGAGACGGGGGGAGGGGCAGAGGGAGAAGGAGAAGAGAAGCAGATTCCCTGATGAGCGTGGAGCCCCTCACAGGGCTAGATGTCAGGACTCGGAGATCTGGGCCTGAATGGAAACCAAGAGCTGTTTTCTTAACCAACTGAGTCACCCAGGCTCCCCTTTCCAGTTTTTATTTTCAAGCCTCAATATATGTATGGATTCCTTGGGTATACATAGGAAACAACTGGTGTCACACAATTAGCATGTGTGCAGTTTTGCTTTTGATTTTCTCCCCTCCACAGTGTATCATAAACATTTCCCCTTGTCATTGAGAATTCTCTAAAAATAAGGGGTTAAAAGCTGCATAAGAGTCCATCATGTGAGCTGCCATAATTTTATTATTTTCTTCTTTTTCCAATGTAATAGTAATTTTCACATTTTATTATTCATTTGTTTACCTATCTTTTTTGTTTGTTTTAAAGGTTTTGGTAGCAAATGCTCTCAAAATATTGAATAACATAGCTACTTCTGACTCAACTTCTCATCTCCCAGATATGTTTTTGATGTGTTTTGTTAGTGCTAATATTATATTTATGACTAATTACATTAAAAAATAGAAGTCTTTTCCATTTTCCTAATTAGAAGAGGTTCATGACATGCATGGTATCCAAGTGTATGTCTGTTTGAAAGTGGAAATACTGGAGCATGGCGGAATTAGAAAAATACAGAGTATGGAAGGCATGGTGTTTCAAGCAGTCAAGTAATGATTTCCACTATTTTTCTCGAATCCCCTCCATAATCATTCAGCTTCTGCTTGCTTTCTTGTTAATATCCCTCTTTCTTTTTTCCTTTTTTTTTTTTTTTAAGATTTTATTTATTTGAGAGAGTGTGAGAGAGACCAGGAATGGGGGGAGGAGCAGAGAGAGAGGGAGAAGCAGACTCCCTGCTGAACAAGGAGCCCGACGCAGGGCTCCATCCTAGAACCCTGAGATCATGACCTGAGCTGAAGGCAGATGCTTAACTGACTGAGCCACCCAGGCACCGGCCCCCTTCTTTTTTTCTTAACTGCTAAGCAGCAGGATTTGACAGTGTTGTATAATGTTTCTCCTGCCTGGTTCTAGGCCCTACGTCTTCCTATGGGAAGCCACCCAAGCCTAGGTGTAGAGGAAGAAAAATCAAGGAACAGGAAAAGCAAGTCTTGACAAGTAAACACCAAGGTTGTGAGGCCAAATCGAGAGGTTCCTTCAGGGAAGGGGTCCAAAATGTACAGATGAAGAATAAATGATAAAAGAAAAAGTCAGCAAGTCTAAAAATGCAGAATTAGAAGCCAGAAATTCCTACTTTCAACCACAGGTTCTGGAAATTCCATCACCTCTTAAGAAAATCACTTAAAACCTTCCCTCTCTATCTAGTTGTAAAATCATAGGTACCCAAAAGAATTGATATAAACTATGCAGCAGGCTCAGATTCAAGGCCCTGGGAAATAATCTGGTGTTTTGGAGGGAGAAGCAGAAATAAATTGCCTAGTTGTCTGGCAGCATAAAAATCTGCACATTTTATTTTATTGAGTAATTCCAACCCCAGACTGTCCTGTGATTTCATTTTATGATCAGGTACACCACAGTTAAATGTAAAAACCAACCGAGGTGATTATTTCAAAAAAAAAGGTAATAAGTAAGAAATGTATATTTAATATATGGACAGTTCACATAAATTAATGGGAAAACAACAATACCCCAATAGAAAATGGTCTGGTGATAATATGCATACACACAAGATCCATATGACCAAAATACATGCAAAAGTGTTTACCTTCCCTAATCATCCAATCAGTGCAAGTTAAAACAGCTAAATATAGTACTTAACCAACACATTTTCTAGGTTAAAAATATTAGGGATTTGGTTAAGAATATCAGGAACTACCATGAGGGCTGTGTATTGGTTACAATGGTCTAGAATCCCTCCTACGGAAGTTACCACCAAAAGATGGAGACTTATGGTGGAATAGAGAAAAATTATAAACAACCGAAATTTCCAATAAGGGAAATGGTTAAATGAATTCTGGGACATCCAAAAAGTGTTTGGCACCATTTTACAACATTTATTTAAAAAATATTTTAATGTGAAAATGTTTATGATATTCTAAGTTTAGATAAATGGGCATGTAATTATAAAAGTTAATTATTTCTTGAGTGCTTCCTATGTGCCAGGACCACTCAATTCTTTTTATATGTGTTCTCTCATTAATTTCTTAAAAGCATCTCGTAAGGTAGGTACTGTTATTAACATTATGAATCGTTTCATTTTACAGTTGATGATGTTGAGGCACAAAAAGATGAAATAACTTGCCCAGGGTTATAACCTAATTAGTCGGATTCGAGGCTTAGTTCTGTTAGAAAGTACACCATATTGCAAAATCAACAATACAAGAAACAACAAGTATTGGTGAGGATGTGGAGAAAAAGGAACCCCCGTGCAGTGTGGGTAGGAAGGTAAACTGGTGCAGCCACTGTGGAAAACAGTGTGGAGGGTCCTCAGAAAGTTAAAAATAGAACTACTCTATTATCCAATAATCACACTACTGGGTATTTACACAAAAAAATTTTTAAACACCCCACGAATTTAAAGGGATACACGGGCCCCTATGTTTATTACAGCATTATTTACAATAGCCAAACTACAGAAGCAGCCCAATAATGGAATATTATTCTGTGACAAAAAAGAATGAAATCTTGCCATTCGCAATGACTTGGATGGAGCTAGAGAGTATAATGCTAAGCAAAATAAGTCAGTCAGAGAAAGACAAATATCATATGATTTCACTCATATGTGGAATTTAAGAAACCAAACAAACATGGGAAAAAAGAGAGAGAGAGAACAGATAATACAAGAAACAGACTCTTAACTGTAGAGAACAAACTGATGGTTACCATAGGGAAGGAGGATAAGGGGGAGGGGAAAATAGGGAATGGGAATTAAAGAGTATACTTATTATGATGAAAAAAATGATAAAAAAATACCGTATTGCATGCTGTCTGTCTATCCACCTGTCCATTCACCTCTCAGTCCACCTATTCATACATCAATCTTTCAATCCATTCATCCACATAGTATCTATACAACAGGATGAGACATGAACATAACAGACAGCAGATAGCAAAGTGAATTCTGAGACACACATCTTAGGGACCTTGTACCTCAGGCATTTAGCTAAAATTGGGTTTTTTATTTTTTTTAATTAACTAATTAATTAATTAATTATTTTAAAGGTCCATACTTTTTTTTTTTTAAAGATTTTATTTATTTATTTGACAGAGATAGACAGCCAGCGAGAGAGAGAACACAAGCAAGGGGAGTGGGAGAGGAAGAAGCAGGCTTCCCAGCAGAGGAGCCTGATGTGGGGCTCGATCCCAGAACGCTGGGATCATGCTCTGAGCCGAAGGCAGACGCTTAATGACTGAACCACCCAGGCGCTCCTAAAATTGGGTTTTTTAAAACCCTAATAAGTCTCAACTCAAATCACTCATGATGAAATGGAGAGAGGAGGAGGTCTAAGGGGATTTCTTGTGGCAAATAACCTTTTTACCTGTGGAGGGTGTGTGGGACAGAGTGTGGCTCAATCATCTCAGGCCTAGCAGAAGACGATTCACAGATTCACTTGAAGAACTCTTTGTGAGGCCCCTGGAGTTAGTGTCTGGCTCTGGCATAGGACTCCTGATAGACTGTGGGCAGGCAGGCCAGTGCACTTGGTGGACAGGCAGAGGAGAGTGGCTACCACCCTGGTTTCAGCCGGCACACCCACAGTCTGTTTAGACCAAGAATGTCTGAGTAGTTCCTATGGCCAAAAGTTGTCTACATGTGGGAAAGAGCTGGCACATGGAAGAGCCTGGACTTTGCCCAGCAAAAGACCCCCAGAATGGACAGTCAGGCTGCAGAAAGAGTCATTGACCAACACAAGGAATGCACACTAGAACATTCCCAAGGGCTGTTCTGAAGAAGCCACCAAAAGGACCAGGAAACAAGAGTCTGCCTGGCCCCCAACGTGTGAAGCTGAGCAGTAGGAGTTTTCCAGCCATTTTTACCTCCCCCGATTCCAGAGGGGTCAAACCAACCCCCAGCAAGTTGTGGGGAGGAGAGATAGGGAGGGAAGAAGCAGCCCCGCGCCTAGTCCTTTGCAGGCAAGAAGCCATCCTGGAGGAGATAAAATAAAGATTCCACTTTAAACTCAATTCAGTTTGATATTATATGGGACTGGACATACTAAGCATCAGACTGATACCATGTGGTAAATTAAGAGTGACAACAGGGCTTTGTATCACCCAAGGACTAGAGAGGTCACACTGTATGCTCACATGCTGATTCAGGAGTGGAGGAGAAACCACCCAATGACCAGGTTCAAAGCACCATGGGAAATGAAGACAAACTCACTGTGCAATTAGTCCCTTAGCTCCTGCTGGTCACATGTGTGTGCATGTGTGCACAAACTTGCAAATAAACTATATGCATGTGGCTACAGCTCTGGACAGTGAGGCTATAGCCAGGATTGATCTTCCTCTTTTTATAGTTTTCTGTAATTTTTACACTTTCTATAAAGGGGACTGTAATACTTTATAATCAGAAAAACATCAGTAAATGTTATTTTTAAAAAGAAAGTCGGTGTTATGGAAATTCCCTAATCCATGTGAGTTATCACTTGCACCAAGAATGAGCACTACCCATCATCTGCCCAGGGCTGCCAAAAAGAGCAAGAAACATTCCGACATCTGCACAGGAACTTGATGTGGAATCTGGAATCAACTCAATTCCCAGGGGAAGAGGGAGGAAATGAGAATTGGGTATTTTGTTGTTTCTCTTGTAAACATGCTTTGGGATCATATCCTTTTCCCCTTCCTCTCCCTAGTCCATTAGTCACCAATTCGGCAATAAGGGTCCCTTCCCAACAAGGGCTCCGCTGAATGGCCTGTTCTTCAGGCAACCCCCCAATGAGAACTGAAAGTTAGTGGTCTTAAAGAATGGATTCTAAGGCAAGCATTAAGATGAAAAATGCTAAATAAATGCCTATTGCTGCACACTGGAATCTCTTTTTAACTTTTCCTTTGGAATACTCTGCAATGAGACTACCCTAGAGGGGACACAACTTACAAGAAACTCTTAAAAAGGATTTTGAAAAACAGGCTTTGATTTCTGAGAAAAGGAAGTAGAGATCTTACAGAGACTAAACATGTCACGCTCAAGTCACACCGCTTTCATCTGATCAAGTTGCCAGGCAGGTGGATAAAGAAAATGCTGTAGAGCCAGGGGACCCAGGAATGGGTCCCCTTGAGGAAGTGTCCCAGGCTGCCAAGTGATGAAATGATAAGCTAGCCGAGGGAATTCCTGGCTGGCCGGAAAAACCTTCCTTAGGGACACCTTGTGAGCACAGGGACGCCTTGTGAGCACAGGGACACCTTGTGAGCGCAGGGACACCTTGTGAGCGCAGGGACGCCTTGTGAGCGCAGGGACGCCTTGTGAGCACAGGGACGCCTTGTGAGCACAGGGATGCCTTGTGAGCACAACGTTTTGTACATACTCATATTGCTTTTGCTTATTGAATGAGGGGTAAGAGATATGCATTTCAAATATGGGAGATTCACCAGGTTGAGAAGACTGGATGACCTACAAGATTCAAGAAGATACTGGTAAGCAGAACTTCAGATTGAAACTAAGAAGCTAAAATATAGGAATAAGGGAGTGGCTGCTCCTGGGTTCAAATAGTTACCTGTATAATGACAATAATCTGACAATAATATTTTATATTTATGTAGAGTATTTCACAGTGTCCAAAGCAGTTTTGAGGGGGTAGCTTAATTTTAATTCACGTGAAAAAATACTTAAGAGTTATTTTTGTTGACCACAAGCTTAAAATGAAACCAACAGAGTGGCATGGAAGGACAAAAGCCAATAGTAGCTCTCCCCCCATAAAACAAAGAGCCTCTGTCATCGAGCACTCCTAAGGTACTGGGTTGTACCCCTTAGGGCTATCTACCTTTTAAGAAGAACATTGGTAAATTGAAGTCATAATGAAACAAGTGGGCAGGAAAGTAAAAATTTGGGAGCTGAGGAATATTCAGTGTGGAGAAGGGAAGACAAGGAGATGTAAAAAATTGGTTCAAGTTTTTGAGCAGCTGAAATATTAGAAGATTCTCCTATGTATTTTATTATTATCAAAAGTGCAGGACTTCCACCAATGACTCTGTATCAGGGATGAAGACTTTGGCTAGAGGAGTGGATCTAAAAATGTCAATGTTTTGGAAACAACATTGGAATCCACAGAATTGCTTGTGGGAGGGTAACCTGGAGCAGCCACTTTGGAAAACAGTTTGGCCCCATCCCCAGACACCAGTCGCACACCCCCTTAGCCTGCAAGGTTCATCCCTGGACATACACGCCTAAAAGAACACCGTCATGTGCACAGCAGGAAATACACACATGAATGTTCACAACTGCAAAAACCGGAAACAATCCAAATGCTCATCAGTAGGACAGCAGATGAGTAAATTGTGAAATATTACACAATGGTCAAATGAATCTAGATGAACCTTAATACAATATTAAGTGGACAAAGTCCCAAAGATGACAAATAACATGATACCTCTTTTTAAAAAGTTAAGCAACAAAAATTAAAAATATGCTTTTTAGAAATACATATATGAAACAGGTTAGACAAAGCTAAATACCATATGATCTCACTTATATAGGAACCTAAAAAACAAAAACAAAACAACAACAACAAAACAAACTCACAGATACAGAAAACAGGTTGGTGGTTGACAGAGGCAAGGGGCAGGGGAGTGGGCAAAAGTGGTAAAGGTGGTCGAAAGGTTAAAAAATACACATAAATGCACCAAAACTCTTTTTTAAAAAGCAAGGTAATGACGAACAGGTTGATGATTCCCACCAGTGGGGCAGGGCAGGGAGATGGGATATGGGGCAACTGGTGCAGTGGTTCACTGGGGTGGTCGGTTCACAGATGTTACTCCATTGTTAAAAAGAAGTAAATACCCAGATGGAATTAGGCCATGCATAAACCCACGATGACAGTGTGTCATGAACCAATTCAGTTCTGTCCATCTGGGGGCCACTGAAAAGAGGGAGAAGGCACAAAAAAAGGAAAGAGGGAAGGGAGGGATGGAAGATACTGATTTGACATCGTTGCGGTCCGGTCAGCAAGCTCCTTGTCACCCACATCATTTCAGCCCAAGTCAAGTAGCTACCCAAAGCAGTATGGTTGTATAGGTTGTGAGCTGCACAAAGGTCCCTGATGAGGAGTTGAGCAAGTTTTCATCAGCCTGTGCTCTACTTGCTGAGCAAGATCCTGGGGCAGGACCGTGTTTGCCCAGAGGAAGAGCACAGAAGTGTGCTACCCCATCACCCAGTTCTAAGCCTGACTGTCTCTGCCCAGAGAGGGCATTTTGTTCTCATAAAATTTTAGCTCCAGCCAGAGGTGTTCTCAAAGGGATCTTGCATGGAGTTGGAACAGGTGACTTCCAAGGTCTCTTTTAACTCAAGGATATTTTTGAGGGAAAAACAAGTGGGAGAACTGACCCACAATTCAGGAGACTGTATTTGAACCCTAGGGGAGCAAAATTTGCTACCAGAAAATGTATCTCTTTGGTATGTGGATTATTTTAAGGTGATTATTTTTAAGAAAGAGAAGGCTCAGGAAGAACCTTCGACTTTTCCCCTATCACCAAAAGAATTTAGAGGACCTGCTATCTTTTTCTTCTTCTTCTTTTTTAAAGATTTTATTTATTTATGTGACAGAGAGACAGCCAGCGAGAGAGGGAACACAGCAGGGGAGTGGGAGAGGAAGAAGCAGGCTCCCAGCGGAGGAGCCTGATGTGGGACTTGATCCTGGAATGCCGGGATCACACCCTAAGCCAAAGGCAGACGCTTAAGGACTGCGCTACCCAGGCGCCCCCCTGCTATCCTCTAAGGGAGGTATTACTGTAGATAACTACAGTACAATACAAATGAACTGTGAAAGATAGGGAGGAATTTAGCAAAATCTGTTAAAATTCTTCTCTTTGTTTCTGTATGGCCCAGCTAACATTTGTTTACCAAACATTTACTCTTTTCATCTTCCTATGAATTGCATTCTTTCCTTTTTGAAGTCCCACTTTCCTACCCTCTTCTCCCTTGGTCTAGATGGCTATAAGCCTCAATGGCCTGACTGCCAGCTGGGCCATAGTGAGCGCCCACACATACGTAATTAAATTTGATTTTCTCCTGTTGATTTGTCTCTTGTCAATTTAAATCTTAGACCAACCAAAAGAACCTGAAAGAGTACAGGAAAAAAAAAACAACAAAACACCACCCAAGCATTGCAACTAGCTGTGCTATCCTCAGCCTTAATCACTGCTGGTTTGTTTTCTTGACTTCTAATGTTACCTGCTTCAGCCAATGGCTGTGGCACAAGACAAAGCATTGAAGATGCCAACTGTTTCCTCCCCGCCCACATGTCTTTCCTGCAGGCCTCTCTTGCCCACAGACTGTTACGGTATCAAGCACTGGAGCAGAGGGCCAGGTATAACATCATGGGAAGCACCATCCAAGCAGCCATAATGGGAAATCAGGAAGCCAGTGAAGGAAGTTGGCTTCTGGGAAGAGGCATGAGCAGGCCGGTGGAAAGAAGCAGAGTTCCAGTGGTTTAAGGATATACCAGAGAGAAAGAAAGGAGATGCCTGGTGACTTAGAATCTAGGTGTGGGCTGTCTGAGATGGGACCCACCAGCCACATGTGGCTATTGCACACTTGAAATGTGGCTAGTTCAAGCTGAGATGGACTCTACATGTAAAGTACACACAGATTTTTGAGATTTGGCATGAAGAATGAAAAAGTAACTCAATGATTTCATAATATCGATTCCACATTGAAATAATATTTTGAATATTTTGGATTAAATTTCAAAATAATAAAAAACTTCACATTTTAAAAGACTTCAAAAATGAGGATAGTAGGATATTTTAAATTATATCTGTGGCTCCTGTTACATTTCTATTAGGCAGCAATGGGCTAGACTCTATGAAGGCCAAACTTTTTATAATAGGATTTAATGAGATATCCCTTCCCCTTTAAAAAAATTCTCCTTCTGGTGTCTGTCTATTCCTAAAAACCAGTCTGTCTATTCCTAAAAACCGGTTGGAAAAGTGCCTTGAAAAATAAATATGACTCAATGATTGGAAGTTATTATTGTTAGTTTAATAATGATTAAGTCCTGTGATTCTATTAATTATTTCCATCAACAAATCCTACTGACTGTTTCCCGAATAGAGCCAGAATTTGACCTCTTCTCACTGCTGCATTCCTGCCCAGTCTCCCCACACCTGGCTCCTCTCACCTCCCTGATTTGACTTCAAGGTGCTGGGGATCATTCTGGTCCTCCCTCGCTGTTCTCCTTCCTTCAGCTGTTGCAGCTTCCTTGCTGCTTGTGCTCCTTCTTCCCTCACGGCTTTTGCACGGGCTCTGCCTGCACTGCTCTTGTTTATATCCACATACACTCACTGCCTATCTCTTCAAAGTCTGGACTCATACTTCTGAGGGAGGCCTTCCCTGGTTGCTTTCCCTGAAATTACAACTCTTACACACACACACACACACACACACACACACACACCCCTTATCTCCTTCTGTTCTATTATTTCCCTTAGCATTTATACTATCTAATATACTATGTATTTTATCTTATGTTTCAGTCTCCTTCTACTGTAATAAATTTAGTAAGGGCAGACATTTTTCTCTGTCTTGCTCATTATTGTATTCCCAGCATCTAAAACAGTGCCTGGCACAGAGCAGCTGCCCAATAAATTTGTTGTATGTAGAGGGTCTCAGTGACTGTCCTTGTGCTAATGTTTGCTGTATATTATATGGTCTACACAAAGTTCCTGACAGAGCTCTTAACCTCCAGAGGAGATATTTAAGAGCTAATGGATTCTCTAAGTACAACCAAATTATAGGAAGCACCAGCTGTCTGACATCACAAGTGGCTCTTGGAGTTTGTGTGGTGCTAAGTGTTGGCATTTCTTTCCCCTTTTTTTTTTTTAAAGACTTATTTATTTTAGAAAGAGCGTGCACGTGAGCTTGAGTGGGAGGGCCAGAGGGACAGGGAGAGAGAATCTGGAGCAGACTCCCCGCTGAGCATGGAGCCCAACATGAGGCTCCATCTCACCACCATGAGACCACGACCTGAGCCAAAATCAAGAGTCAGACTTAATCAACTGCACCACCCTGGCATCCCAAGTGTTGGCATTTCTATGCAGAAAATAATGGCCCAGCAAACCTGAGTTTTTGGAGTATTTGGAGCTGCCACGGTTGCCTTTTCTTAGGCACCGCCTGTTCCTTACCTTTCCTGGCCCCTCACTATGAAATGTGGACAAAGGACAGAACAGCTTTTCAAGGAAGATGAAGGAGTATACTAACCATCTGTTTGGCTTCCCAGAGTGAAGCCAGTTATTCCCACTGAGAACCCATTAGACCCAAATAGATTTTAACATTTCCTCATTAATCCACTTGCATACATTTTTTTTTTTTTTAACTCAGTGAGCACTGTATTTTTGTCATTACAACCTACCTTCCCAAAGGTGGCTGGGTTGACTTGCTGCTGAGCATTTTGACCACAGGTCTCCACATAAATCTCATATATCAGGCATCGAGGCACACTGTACCCTTCACAGATACAGAAGTTGTCAACCAACCTGGGGGGAGAGGGAGACAAGGCAGAGGAAACTGGCATCAGTTTCTCTAGGGCAGAACATTTTGATAAGGATCAACAGACACAGGTGTGGGATCCAAGGAAATGAAACCTGTTTAAGTTATTGAATGCAAAGGCTCACCAATCAGTGTCAACAATGTACCTTTTTGTTCTCAGCCCAGAGTTAAGTGTATTGATTGTGGGTCTTTATTTTTTTTATTAAATCTTTAATTTTAATTCCAGTATCATTAACTGTTATAGTAGGTTTCAGGCATACCATATAGTGATTCTACAATTCTATACATTACTCAGCATTCATCATGGTAAGTGTACTCTCTTAATCCCCATCACCTAATTCATTTGTCCCCCCTCCCCCCTCCTCTGGGAAACATCAGTTTGTTCTCTATAGTGAAGAGTCTGTTTCTTGGTTTGTCTTTCTTTATTTTTCTCTTTGCTCATTTGTTTTGTTTCTTAAATTCCACATATGAGTAAACTCAAATGGTATTTGTCTTTCTCTGACTTATTTTGCCCACCCAGCATTACACTCTCTAGCTCCATCTGTGTTGTTGCAAATGGCAAGATTTCAGTCTTTTTTATGGCTGAATAATATTTCATTTGTGTATATCCCACAACTTTATCCATTCATCTATTGATAGATAATTGGGCTGCTTCCATAGTTTGCTTATTGTAAATAATTCTGCAATAAACAGGAGTGCGTGTGTATTTTTGAATTCGTGTTTTTGTATTTTTTGGGTAAATACCTAGTAGTATGCTTACTGGATCATAGGGTAATTCTATTTTTAACTTTCTGAGAACCCTCCATACCATTTTCCACAGTACCTGCACCATTTTGCATTTTAATTATGGGTCTCTAGATAATCAATATGGTGGGTTTTTATTGTTTTGTTTGTTTGTTTTTTGTCTGTTTTTGTTTTTGGCATGTAGACATATTAAAAAGAAGCCCAAATTATTGGCTCAGCAGACCCTGTTGTATGTCTTGTTGTAAAGGTTGCAGCCCAGATCTCTATAGCTATAACAGTGAGGGTTATTTACTTGCTCTATCACCCCTGCAGGCTTGCCAGTCCCTGTGTGCCTGTGACCCAGGGCACGTGTGCAACGCTTTGCCTCCCTCCCCTAGTTGTTTGCACAAATTTTTTTTTTTTTTTTAAAGATTTTATTTATTTATTCGACAGAGATAGAGAACAGCCAGAGAGAGAGGGAACACAAGCAGGGAGAGTGGGAGAGGAAGAAGCAGGCTCATAGTGGAGGAGCCTGATGTGGGGCTCGATCCCACAACACCGGGACCACGCCCTGAGCCGAAGGCAGACGCTTTAACCGCTGTGCCACCCAGGCGCCCCTGCACAAATTTTTAATCTGAGTAATTTAGGGCAGGCCACGATATTTTGATGCTTTAAATTGAGATGAGATGTAAGATGCAAGACACCAAGAGACAGGCCGTACACTTTCCCTCTCCAGCTGAGTGGCATTTATGTGTGATCTGCAGCATTCTCGGCCTCTGCTCAGGGTGGGGTCTTCCACTGCTCAAATGCTCCCATGCTTGGGGGGAGGCAGTGGTCACTTGGCAACGAGGGACTCTGCCTGTGGCTCACAGCCCACAGCCAGCCCTGTGGGGACAGCCGTGTCCCCGTTCCAGCAACTAGTGTGTGTGTGGGGCAAGAAGTGGGGGAGACTGAGGTCAGAAAGTGTGGTCTATGGTGACATCTGATCACAACGCTCCCTTTACTGGTTGAGGAGAGACTCTCAGGGTTCTCCTCATTCTTTTAGAGAAATATGCAAAGCAAGCCAGTATAATTTTTAAACACAGAAGAATTTTGTAGCAGGAAATTTACCAATACATCTCCTTTCTCATTAATGATGTACAGCTTATTTTCTGGGATGAGGCCCCCTGAGGCCCAAATTTACTTTCTCTGAGAGCTAAAGACACAATTGTTAACCCCATCGGCTTCCTAGTAAAAGGAAAACCAACATATGGGAGGTGGGGGAAATCTCTGGCCCTGTACACTGAGGCATACAAATCACCTACCACAGGCCAGGCGGCTTCCAACAACAGAAACTGGTTCTTTCACAGTTCTGGAGACTGAGAGTCCAAAACCAAGGTGTCGGTAGGGCTGGTTCCTTCCAGAGGCTCTGAAGGAGAATGTGTTGCATGCTATTCTCCCGGCTTCTGGTGGTCGCTGGACATCCTTGGCTTGTAGATGCGTCACACTCGTGTCTGCCTCCATCCTCACCTGGGCTTCCCTTCTTTGAGCGTCCTCTCTCCTCTTCTTATGATGACACCAGTGATTGGATTTGAGGCCCAGCTGAATCCAGTATGATCTCTTCTTAATTAGTTACAACTGCAAAGACCCTATTTCTGAATATGGTCACATTCTGAGCTTCCAGACAGATATGTATTTTGAGGAGACACTCTTCAGCCCAGTACCTGCCCAAGGAGTGGATTTTCCAAGGGTCTCCTTAACATCGTTGTGAGAACGTGCCACTTGACATACTTTATCATGGTTTAAATATGGCTGCTATGGCACCAATTATTGGCTCGATGTTGACTACAGGATGATGTCTCTCGGTGGGGAGGGGAGAGGCAACTTCATGCAACTAGGTGATTTTTATAAGTCTTTTGTTAAGAAACCACTCACTGATACGTGAAAAGTCTATACTTGAAGTATCACAAAAGATAGCTAGGCTTGGGGAGCTGCTGCAAAATGTGATAGATGTTAAGTTCAAACTCACTGTTGTTTATTTATAGCTACTACTGATTTAGTCATGCAATGGTCTCCTTAGAAAAGAAACACGCAAAATACTCCTTAAAATGAACTCTGGTTTAAATTTCTGCAAATGCTTCTTCCTCGTCACAGAAATTCATTTGTTCTAGGCCTCTATGAACTATTTCTTTCATTTTTTTT